>NC_084616.1:26177168-26282168 GCF_033978795.1 Nerophis ophidion | reverse complement strand
ACTTCTCTCGAGAGGGATTGGACCCTCTTCCACTCTGGCGTTGCCGGCAGTGAGAGGCGACGGGCTGGGGTGGCAATTCTTGTTTCCCCCCGGCTCAAAGCCTGTACGTTGGAGTTCAACCCGGTGGACGAAAGGGTAGCCTCCCTCCGCCTTCGGGTGGGGGGACGGGTCCTGACTGTTGTTTGTGCTTATGCACCAAACAGCAGTTCAGAGTACCCACCCTTTTTGGGAACGCTCGAGGGAGTACTGGAAAGTGCTCCCCCGGGTGATTCCCTTGTCCTACTGGGAGACTTCAACGCTCACGTTGGCAACGACAGTGACACCTGGAGAGGCGTGATTGGGAAGAATGGCCGCCCGGATCTGAACCCGAGTGGTGTTTTGTTATTGGACTTTTGTGCTCGTCACAGTTTGTCCATAACAAACACCATGTTCAAACATAAGGGTGTCCATATGTGCACTTGGCACCAGGACACCCTAGGCCGCAGTTCCATGATCGACTTTGTAGTTGTGTCATCGGATTTGCGGCCTCATGTTATGGACACTCGGGTGAAGAGAGGGGCGGAGCTTTCTACCGATCACCACCTGGTGGTGAGTTGGCTGCGATGGTGGGGGAGGATGCCGGACAGATTTGGGAGGCCCAAACGCATTGTGAGGGTCTGCTGGGAACGTCTGGCAGAGTCTCCTGTCAGACAAAGTTTCAATTCCCACCTCCGGAAGAACTTTGAACATGTCACGAGGGAGGTGCTGGACATTGAGTCCGAGTGGACCATGTTCCGCACCTCTATTGTCGAGGCGGCAGATCGGAGCTGTGGCCGCAAGGTAGTTGGTGCCTGTCGGGGCGGCAATCCTAAAACCCCTTGGTGGACACCAGCGGTGAGGGATGCCGTCAAGCTGAAGAAGGAGTCCTATCGGGTCCTTTTGGCTCATAGGACTCCGGAGGCAGTGGACAGGTACCGACAGGCCAAGCGGTGTGCAGCTTCAGCGGTCGCGGAGGCAAAAACTCGGACATGGGAAGAGTTCGGGGAAGCCATGGAAAACGACTTCCGGACGGCTTCGAAGCGATTCTGGACCACCGTCCGCCGCCTCAGGAAGGGGAAGCAGTGCACTATCAACACCGTGTATGGTGCGGATGGTGTTCTGCTGACCTCGACTGCGGATGTTGTGGATAGGTGGAAGGAATACTTCGAAGACCTCCTCAATCCCACCAACACGTCTTCCTATGAGGAAGCAGTGCCTGGGGAATCTGTGGTGGTCTCTCCTATTTCTGGGGCTGAGGTCGCTGAGGTCGCTGAGGTAGTTAAAAAGCTCCTCGGTGGCAAGGCCCCAGGGGTGGACGAGATCCGCCCGGAGTTCCTTAAGGCTCTGGATGCTGTGGGGCTGTCTTGGTTGACAAGACTTTGCAGCATCGCGTGGACATCGGGGGCGGTACCTCTGGATTGGCAGACCGGGGTGGTGGTTCCTCTCTTTAAGAAGGGGGACCGGAGGGTGTGTTCCAACTATCGTGGGATCACACTCCTCAGCCTTCCCGGTAAGGTTTATTCAGGTGTACTGGAGAGGAGGCTACGTCGGATAGTCGAACCTCGGATTCAGGAGGAACAGTGTGGTTTTCGTCCTGGTCGTGGAACTGTGGACCAGCTCTATACTCTCGGCAGGGTTCTTGAGGGTGCATGGGAGTTTGCCCAACCAGTCTACATGTGCTTTGTGGACTTGGAGAAGGCATTCGACCGTGTCCCTCGGGAAGTCCTGTGGGGAGTGCTCAGAGAGTATGGGGTATCGGACTGTCTTATTGTGGCGGTCCGTTCCCTGTACGATCAGTGCCAGAGCTTGGTCCGCATTGCCGGCAGTAAGTCGAACACATTTCCAGTGAGGGTAGGACTCCGCCAAGGCTGTCCTTTGTCACCGATTCTGTTCATAACTTTTATGGACAGAATTTCTAGGCGTAGTCAAGGCGTTGAGGGGTTCCGGTTTGGTAACCGCAGGATTAGGTCTCTGCTTTTTGCAGATGATGTGGTCCTGATGGCTTCATCTGACCGGGATCTTCAGCTCTCGCTGGATCGTTTCGCAGCCGAGTGTGAAGCGACCGGAATGAGAATCAGCACCTCCAAGTCCGAGTCCATGGTTCTCGCCCGGAAAAGGGTGGAGTGCCATCTCCGGGTTGGGGAGGAGACCCTGCCCCAAGTGGAGGAGTTCAAGTACCTAGGAGTCTTGTTCACGAGTGAGGGAAGAGTGGATCGTGAGATCGACAGGCGGATCGGTGCGGCGTCTTCAGTAATGCGGACGTTGTACCGGTCCGTTGTGGTGAAGAAGGAGCTGAGCCGGAAGGTAAAGCTCTCAATTTACCGGTCGATCTACGTTCCCATCCTCACCTATGGTCATGAGCTTTGGGTCATGACCGAAAGGATAAGATCACGGGTACAAGCGGCCGAAATGAGTTTCCTCCGCCGTGTGGCGGGGCTCTCCCTTAGAGATAGGGTGAGAAGCTCTGCCATCCGGGAGGAACTCAAAGTAAAGTCGCTGCTCCTTCACATCGAGAGGAGCCAGATGAGGTGGTTCGGGCATCTGGTCAGGATGCCACCCGAACGCCTCCCTTGGGAGGTGTTTAGGGCACGTCCAACCGGTAGGAGGCCACGGGGAAGACCCAGGACACGTTGGGAAGACTATGTCTCCCGGCTGGCCTGGGAACGCCTCGGGATCCCCCGGGAAGAGCTAGACGAAGTGGCTGGGGAGAGGGAAGTCTGGGTTTCCCTGCTTAGGCTGTTGCCCCCGCGACCCGACCTCGGATAAGCGGAAGATGATGGATGGATGGATATTGTATATCATCATGTAGCAAATGGAGCGGAAAACACAACCAAAAGTTGGAGGCTTCTCCACGCAACAAAGCCGGCCTATTTTACTACAGTCTGAAGTCTATTGCCCCTCAGGCTGTGGTGGCAGCGACGAGGTGGAGACGTGATGGCGACAGGCCAAGTTACACCGATCATTACACCCACCCACCACCTTCTCCGGTCCCCTCCCCCTGGAGAGTCACCACCTTAACTAACAATTTTTCTGGGGAAAAAACTGAACATCATATTTTAAAAATCAACATACCTATCTAATCAGTGCAGCAAAGTTTGTATAAGCACTTCCTGGAGCGCTAATACAAGATGAGTCCTGGCAGGTCCACCACTATTACACACCATTCAAGCAGACCAGGGATCCCCAAACTTTTTGACTCGGGGGCCACTTTGGGTTAAAAAATGTGGCCGGGGGCCGGGCTGTATGAATATATATATATATATATATATATATATATATATATATATATATATATATATATATATATATATATATATATATATATATATATATATATATATATATATATATATATATATATATATATATGTATATATATATATATATATATATATATAATATATATATATATATATATATATATATATATGTAGGTGTGGGAAAAATCACAAGACTACTTCATCTTCAGTCTTGTGATTTTTCCCACACCTACATATTGCACTCTACCACGGTATCGAGCACTATTCTCTGGATAATCCAATCAAGACATATATATATATATATATATATATATATACTGTATATATAGCCAAGTGTTGCCTTAAAGGAGGGCTAATATGTTAGGGCACCAAGGCAAACTTTTATATATATATATATATATATATCTATATATATATATATATATATATATATATATATATATATATATATATATATATATATAGATATATATATACATATATACATGTATATATATATATATATATATACATGTATATATATACACACACATACATATATATATATATATATATTTATATATATATATATATATATATGTATATATATATATATATCCATCCATCCATTTTCTACCGCTTATTCCCTTTTGGGGTCGCGGGGGGCGCTGGCGCCTATCTCAGCTACAATCGGGCGGAAGGCGGGGTACACATATATATATATATATATACACTGTATTAAGTAAAACAGTGTTGGGTTGTGAACATCATTTAATTTGTAACATCTCATAAAAATGCTCTAGATGTTGGATCTATATATTTAAAGACAAATATTTATGGGTTTTTTTTATTAATGGTATCAGCGTGTCATATTTTTATTACATGATGCCTTTATGTCTAAAATTACATTTTCATAGAGAGAGGTATTTCATGTACATGTATTAATGTGTGTACAAATACATACATGTACATGTACTATAGTGTGTAAATGTACATGATGTATCAGGACAGATCCATTGGGGGTTTGAGCAGAAATATGTCGTATAGGAATTAACTATACACCATAAAACATTAACAAAGTCATGTGTCAAATGAATGGTTAAAATAATTACTTTGTGGAATGAAAAAACACAAGTAATGTAAAAAAAAACAAAAAAAACACTGGTGTTTAATTTTTGATATCAATATAAAAAAACAAAGCAGTTTGGCGAGTGAAGTTAAAGTTAAATAAAGAAGCTTAGTTCTTCAACAACAACCATGTTTTTTCCGCAAGATGGCGCCGCTGTAGTATATATATATATATATATATATATATATATATATATATATATATATATATATATTATATATATATATATATATATATATATATATATATATATATATATATATATAAACCACCAAGCGCAATGATGTCACGTTATCGATGGGAAAATGCATTTTTAGACAAAATGATTTACCTGAGTGGCTCGGAGACACCGAGAGTAACAGCGGTTGAAAGTGGATTAGAAAAGACAGATTTAAAAAAATAAAAAATACAAATACATTTGTTTATTTATATTTTTAACTTGGGACCTCCCGCGGGTCGGATTTTATACGCTGGAGGGCCAGATCCGGCCCTCGGGCCGTAGTTTAGGGGCTATAAGAAAAGTATAAACTTTGCCGTTGCTATTAATCGTCGACTAAGTAGACGATTAATAGCACTGACAAAGACAATATTTTTCCTAATACAGGTCTGTGTATAGTCATCATGATTCTTTTTTGGGTTATCTTTTTTTTTCTTTTTTTTTAATTGTAATTGTATGCATGTTCTAAATAAAGTAACACCATAACTGCTATTTATATTATATGCAGTATTGCTTTAAGGGGTCAAAAGTAAATATTACAGCGTTCAGTGTTATAAAATTATTGCTGCTTTATATGTGTCTTTTTTGCCTACTTTCTGAGCCATATGGGTCACGAGTTAGTGATTTTGTAATCCACGAGAAAATGTACAGACTTTGTTCTTTTTGTGGTATCATAAATCCCATGGAGAAAAAAAAATCTAGAAATCACCATTAACCCTTTTAGGAAGTTATCCTACAACAATTTCAAAGACATACTTTTTTTTTCTTCTCTTAAATATGCCGTGGAATGAAAGTGGCTCGGGCTAATTATGAGCATTCTTCACTGAATTAGTGTTCGGTGTGTGGCAAGGCAGTGCTCTCCTTTGTCTTGATCCCTAAACTGATCCCTTGCTTATACCCCGGGAGGTTAGAGGTCACTTGGTTAATTAAGGGTCCAATCAGTCTTTAGATAAACTCATCTGAGCTTAATGTTTGCACTTTTGAGGTCCAGCAGCTCTGCCTGGTACCCCTGATCTTTGCGCGCTCGCTGCTAATCTAGCCACAGACAAGGGGAGTAGGTTAACCCAGCTCAACAGCGCCAAGCTGAAATGGCCTTTTCGTTTGGCGACTTCAGTCAGCGAAGAATGTCTGTAAGCTCTTGCCAGAGCAGAAAAATAACTTCAACTCGGTGTATTGTACACAAGGTGAGGGTTTGAGAAGGGGGCGCCATAAAGCGCTCAAAGCGCTGCAGATTATGCCGATGCTGCGTGAGAGGACCAGTGTTTGCGGCCCATATACTGTATTGGAGCACCATAGCTAGCCTATGCCACACACATCCAAGGGTGATGAAAGTGTGGCTGAGCAAGCAACCATGAAATCTCTCAATGTGCTCTGGATGGATTTAGTTCAACAAAGATTACTCAATAGCTGCCAGTGTATTGGCCCTTTGCAACACCCCCACTGCGGGATTATACAACTTTGATGTGTCTTTTTGAGCAAAGAAACTTTATAAATTATACAACATTATCTATATTCTGTATTCCATTCTACAATATACTCTTTTTTTTTGTTTTGTTTTGTTTTAACCAGCGATGTGTTAATAATTTGTTCCACTTTTTGCCGCCAAAAAATTTGTGCCAAAATGGTAAAAGTGTATTTGATAAGAGTATTTATACTATTTATACACATTTTATACATATTCAATACAAATTAATAATAATTAGTAATATAAAATGAGAACAAGACCTTACTTTTTTAAATTTTTCTTAAAAAAAAAAAAAATCCGGTCTTGTTCTGCAGTGATTATTAAAAATGTACTAAACACACAATAGAGAAATACAAAATGTAATTCGACAAAAGTAATTTTCTGTGTGTTATATTTGAGCACTTAGCAATTAAGTTTCAATATTAAACAGCCACACGTCAACCGGAAAAGAATACAATTGTAACATGAATTGAAATGAAACAAATCGATTTCTATTGATATTTGCGCGACAACAGGGCAAAATGAAAACTTACCAAAGAGCGGTGTTAAAGTGCGCCCTCAAACACAACAGCCTCCACTTGTACAAAAATACCTTAAGAGTCTCCTGGCCCTCGCACTGCCAGGGAATCAAAGCTATGAAAAGATGTGAATGTAGCTGAGCAAATAGGATTAAAGATGGCTAAATCCAAATGGCTGGAAGCACAGCATGCATTAAAGAGGAATTCTCTCAGGAAAGATAATCCCCATATACACATTCTAGCACACTTCACTCACTCCTGGTCTTCTTTTTTTTTTTTTTTTACGCACACTCAAAGTAAATCTATGATTGCCTGACTGTCTACACAGTCAATACAACCTATAAATACATTGCAGACTGCAGCAATGACACATGTTGATTCCAGAGATGGAAATATTATCAGTGAATAACCACACTACGTGTCATATTCTCCTTTTTCTTCCACGCCATCAAGCACCAGAACTAGAGTGTGTCTTACCTTCAGCACCTCCATGGGTACCTGTGCAGCGGGCGGGGCGGGGACGGTGACATTGATGGCGGGGGTCTGTGCAGCTGTGGTTTGTGGGTACTGAGAGGCCTGTTGCCTCCGCTGCTCCCGCCGCTCCTGCTCCTGGAGCTGCTCCCGCATCAGCTGTTGTCGCAGCAAGATGCGCGAGGTAGTGGCCGAGGAGCTGAGCGGAGGCTTGGAGGATCCACGGTGCTCCGACGGACTGCTGCGGAGGGAGAGAAAACGGTGCTCGATGAATTAGGCAGGACAGACGGCGCAAAAAAGGGCGGAGGGAGTCGAAAAATGTGAGGAGAAGAGCATCAACTTAAAAGTGAACTTAGAGAGGGCAGAGAGAGGTCAGACGGAGAGAGAGAGAGGTCAAGCAAAAGAGGAGAGAGATTAGCAGTGATGGAGAGCAGAAATGAAGGAGGGAATGAGGAGAAAATGTATGTTTAGGGTGAATCAAAGCTGATCAATACTGATTTTGGGAGGCGGTGATTTATCAAAGTAAATCACAAAACAGATAAAAAGCACCATGAACTAAATACAATTTCCTTTATCATGTAATAGTATTGTACACTATGCAGTCTGCAATGACAGTAAAGACTTCAAACATTTTTATGGTTATTTTTTCCTTACATGCAAGAAATACGGAAGATACTGTTTTTTTTGTCACCCAATACTCTGGAGCAAATTTCCAAGCTCAAGGAGCTGAGTGGTCGCTTTGTCCACATATGCCGCCAAATTTTAAATAGTTTAAATTCATAAAAAAAAATTATTTAGTTGAACATTTGTCGTCATTTTCATAAATCAACACCACAATAGATTATATATATATATATTTTTTTAAGTCAGATGCTTAAAACATTGGAAAACCCCTAACTTGGCACCTTCACTATCTAAATCAGGGGTAGGGAACCTATGGCTCTAGAGCCAGATGTGGCTCTTTTGATGACTGCATCTGGCTCTCTGATAAATCTTACCTGACATTGCTTAACATGATAAGTAATGAATAATTCCGCTGGTAATCACAGTGTTAAAAATAACGTTCAAATTATAAAACATTCTCATCCATTTTAATCCAACCATCCGTTTTCTATCGCACCTGTTCAAGATGTTGCATTAATGGTAAGAAGTATTATATTTAGTATTGGTTAACTTTAGAATAACAATTTTATTAAAAAGAATAAGGGACTTATTATACTCTAAAAATGTTGGTCTTACTTAAAAATGCACGCATTTAGTTGTATTCAGTGTTAATGGGTTGTACTTGTATAGCGCTTTTCTACCTTCAAGGTACTCAAAGCGCTTTGACACTACTTCCACATTTACCCATTCACACACACATTCACACACTGATGGAGGGAGCTGCCATGCAAGGCGCCAACCAGCACCCATCAGGAGCAAGGGTGAAGTGTCTTGCTCAGGACACAACGGACGTGACGAGGTTGGTACTAGGTGGGATTTGAACCAGGGCCCCTCGGGTTGCGCACGGCCACTCTACCACTGAGCCACGCCGTCCCAATAAATATAACATTAATAAATGTTATATGGCTCTCACGGAAATACATTTTGAAATATTTGGTTTTCATGGCTCCCTAAGCCAAAAATGTTCCCGACCCCTGATCTAAATAAAAACAATACCTTCTATAAAGTTTAATTCCAATATTTAGGAATCACTGAAGTTGTTTTTGTTCTATGAGTTACATATACATCAACAAAATATGCAGCTCTAACAGCATCCATGTTTTTTCAATATCTACTGAAAAATGCGGTATAATCGTTTACTGTACGTTACATCGCCGCTATTTACAGGGTTAAGTAACTTCCGACCATGTGCGAGTAATCGAGACGCTCATTAAAATGTTGAAATTTGACAGTGACTGTGAGTATGATAACGCTGCATTGAGGCGCCAGGCTACACTACTCCAGCGCTCTTCTCTGGCTCGCTCCCCAACTCCAAACCCTCCTCATGCTACGTTGACATCAACATTCTCCTCTTATTTTGGATCATTTGCAATACAAGTTACTGTAGTAATCATTAGATTAGATTCAGATCAAATTAGGGTTGTATGGTACACCGGTATTAGTATAGTACCTCGATACTAATGAAAGATATTCGGTACTATACCGCCTCTGAAAAGTACCGGTTGCTGGTTTACTAGCAGACAAGCATGTTCGGCAGCGCACAATCATGGAGTACTTACTAACAGACTAAGTGCATAAACAGAAAAGGGAGAACGGACACATTTTGGCTTAAAAACTAAAGATAAAGGTGAAGTTATAACACTAAAATGCCCTCAGAAAGAGGTGCTTTGAGACATGGCTAGCTAACTAGCGGCTAAAGTCCATCCTGGGTTAGCAGCATTTTAGCTACTTCTAAATCACTAATCCCTGCAGGACGAGGAATAGCTAAACGTGCTTCACTACAAACCGCAGCTCACCGGCGTCCACATGTAAAAAAACGGCATTGGTGGATCTACACCTAATATCCACTGTAACAATACCAAGTACAGTAGCGCATCAAGTCGATACTCCTATGATTACTTCAATATTTTTTGGCATCACAACATCTTTTTTTATTTTTTATTATGTTTATAAACTCAGGAAATATGTCCCTGGACACATGAGGACTTTGATAATGACCAACGTAACGACTTGGTATCGGATTGATACCTAAATTTGTGGTATCATCCAAAACTAATGTATAGTATCAAACAACAGAAGAATAAGTGATTATTACATTATAACAAATAGAGGGGGGGGGTTGCCCACATCTGAGGTCCTCTCCAAGGTTTCTCATAGTCAGCATTGTCGCTGGCGTCCCACTGAATGTGAATTCTCCCTGCCCACTGGGTGTGAGTTTTCCTTGCCCTTTTGTGGGTTCTTCCGAGGATGTTGTAGTCGTAATGATTTGTGCAGTCCTTTGAGACATTTGTGATTTGGGGCTATATAAATAAACATTGATTGATTGATTGAAAAGTGTAGATAGAACATGTTAAAAACAAAAGTAAGCAGATATTAACAGTAAATGAACAAGTAGATTAATGAGTCCCTTTCTACCACTTGTCCTTAATAATTTTGACAAAACGATAAAAAGGAACAATATGTGACTGCACATGTCAGCAGACTAATTAGGAGCCTTTGTTTGTTTACTTACTAATAAAATACAAGTTGTCAAGTATGTTCACTATTTTATTTAAGGACAAACTTGCAATAAGAAATATATGTTTAATGCACTATAAAGGCTTTTACTAAAATAAAGCCAATAATGCGATTTTTTGTGGTCCCCTTTATTTAGAAAAGTACCGACAAGTATTGAAATACTTTATCAAAAATATTGGTATCCGGACAACACTAAATCAAATACTGTAACTCTACAATGGCCATTGTTTACTCTCTACAAAGAAAGCTAACAAGCTAAATACATAGACACATAATTTAGGTTTAAATTCTAAATATGCTTCACGTACCTAATAAACACATAGTAAATTATAAAATATAGAGGTACTAATGATAATGAAAGATGATAAACGGAACAAATAGAAATGGAGTGTAGTGCTACGACCGCTTCAATCTTAGCTGAGTCTAACTTGGTCTGAAGAGCCTGGTGGTGCTACACAGCTCTGCAGGCTGCCGGGTTGTCCCAACTAGCTGTCGGAGAAGATGTTTCCAAGTCACGGCTCCAAATTCCACACTGCTTACCTCTTGTAATTTCGGTAACAATTTACGATGAAAAATGTACTAAGAAAGTTGACCATTGAAGCAAGTACAGGTACATGTTGTTACATTGTAGGTACACTGTCCTATTATGCTGTATGTTTTGTTTTATTATCACATATTTATAAATTATTACGGACTATGGGTAAAGATAAAAAACAACAACTTTTTTTTACCCAGACCAAGTACAAGGAGGAGGTAGTAACAATTAGTAAGTTTATGTTCAAGTCTTTATCCGTTTGTTTGTGTTCAGGATTATGCTAAAATTGCTGAAAGGATTCCCATGCAGCTTTGTGTAAACGTGCGGCATATGCCAAGAAAGAAAGTACAAAATACTTGATATTTTCATTACTTCTCCCTACAAAAATTGGGTTCAAATATGTTTAACTTTTATTATGAGCTAAAAATTTAATAAAGTTTGGTTATTTTCTGCATACAGCTGCCTTTTACTTGCATGCTGCATTTTTAGTGTTACAGGTTACACAATTACACCAGCCACTAAAATGGGAAGAAATCATCTCCTATTGGTTGTTTGTGCTGTTCTTCACATTCTTTTATCTAACATACACGCAAGTGTGATCAGTTGTGCGGGCTATAAAAATAAGTGTAAGGGTAAGAATTGGACTCAAAGCGAGAATAAAAAAATTTAGCTAAATTCATCATGCCCACAAAAATGTTTTGCATAAGAGAAAGAGGAACAACAGGCTGTTTCAGGTTTTTCCACTCTCTTTAAACCTAGACGTCTTCTCCCCAGACAGAGTCCTGCGCTCCTAAAATAGAGAGTCTCTGCTGAAGCAGAAGTTGTCGGGATGAGGCCTCCATGAGTGATCCTTTTGATAAAACTCAGCAAAACGTCTGGCCAATCCAGCTGTGCAGTAATCGGACTAATTAGCCGGCAGAGTCAAACACAGCTTCGGTCTGCCGTGTATTCATTGGGTGTTGAGCCCTTAACATACCATAATTCCCCCTCTTTATCTCAACTGATGAATATAATCTCATTGTCTGAAGACACACACACTGAACCCTGGACAAGAGCAAAAACACATGTGTATTTTTAAAAGAAAACGCTAAAAAAAATATTGGGGCAATTATAAAAAAAATGCATCCATCCATTCATTATCTACCGCTTATTCCCTTTGGGGTCGCGCAAGTATGAGATAAATGTATTTTTTTAGTTGATATATGTCTGGGCCTTATCTTGCCTACATGGGATTGTCAGTAAACTTTTTTAGTTCATTTGGATCAATAATTGTATTTTTGTTGTAGTTGTCATGGCATGCAATTGGGATACTGAATTGTAGAATTGTAAATACAATTGAATATCAATATCGCTTGAAGCATTTCAGAATTTTATTTTGTATTAACTAAACAAAAAAAACATGAATTTGAAAGTTCCTGCTATCAAGTCACTGTAGCATGAACAATATTGCCTAGAATGCTGTTTGTCTACTACTCAATTGCCCTATTAAAGTCCATCAAGTCTAACTGGATAAAAATACATCTGGTCTGTAATATATAATTGAAATGTATTTACATAGTTAGATGAGATAGATAGATGAGATAGATCGCTAGATAGATAGACGGACAAACACCACAGAGGCCAAACGAATAACTTAATAAGGTCAGTAAAACTAGACAAACAGTATTGATTTAACAAATGGTAGAGGAAAAACCACTCCTGAACAGAGAACTTAATTTAACCTTTATTTTTATATTTAACATAGTTTATTTTTAATTCACCTAAAACCTACAAGTCGCTTTAAAGCTCATGTCTGCAAAAGTAATGGTGGGTTTTTCTCCACAGAATTTCAAATCCAAGTGACTAAATCTAATGTTTTATTTTTCCTTTTGTTTAGTTCCTACTGCCTAAATAATTTATATTTTTTGTTGAGCATTTTTTTGTAATTTCCCGATCAGTGGACTCAACCATTTGTGTGCAAAATTACACACTAAACGTCAATCCATTTCCTATTGCTTGTCCCTCTCAGGGTTGCGGGGGTGGCTTGAGCCTATCCCAGCTGTATTAGTGGGGAAGGTGGCGTACACCCTGGACAAGTTGCGACCTCATCGCATGGCCAACACAGATAGACAGACAACATTAATGTTATCTAATGGCTTTGATCCAAAAAGAAAATATTACATACTGTATTAGGGATGGGCGATATTGCCTTTTTTTAATATCGCGATATTTTTAGGCCATATCGTGATATAGGATATACATTACGATATTTTGCCTTGGCCTTGAATGAACGCATGATGCATATAATCACAGCAGTGTGATGATTCTATGTGTCTACATTAAAACATTCTTCTTCATACTGCATTAATATATGCTACTTTTAAACTTTCATGCAGAGAGGGAAATCACAACCAAGTCAATTGACCAAAAGTGTATTTATTAAAGTTATTAAGCAATGGCACAAACATTCAAGTCATTCCCAAAACATAAATTGCAAGATTGTCAGAGACATTTTAAGTGTCAAATAAAAATGAGCTGCAATATGAAATCAAATAGTATTTGTCCTTCATTATGTGGTATGTTACTAAGGTCATGAAATTTTCTTCATTCTCTAGCGAGTGACTTTAAAAACGATGCTACATATTAGCAGTAATGCTACTTTTTATAGCAACGCTTTCCCCCCCCACACTTGACAAATTACGGTTGTCTGCTCGACATATTCCCACTTGAAGCCGAACCACCGCCAGACGATGGAAACCCTGCTGTTTTTATTGGGAATTAATTCTTCCTTCATTTGTTACCAGATCCGCAGCATCTTTCTCTCGTACAGCTACGTTAGCAGCCAACGTTAGCCACGCCGCTACCTCTCTGCTGGGCGAGGGCGTGTATGTGACGTATGATGTGACAGTTTGTGACGTATGTAAGAATTTGCGCCTGCTTGTCTGTGAGGAGACACAGGAAAGAGCGAGGAGAGCCTGAAGTGTACGCCCGCAGCTAAAAGTCCTGCGAGAGAACGTACAGTATACTCGAACATTACGATATAGTCATTTTCTATATCGCACAGAGACAAACCTGCGATATATCGTATATATCGATATATTGCCCAGCCCTATACTGTATTCTACTTAAAACATTTAAATTTTCTCAAAAATGCACAGTGCACCTAATAACCTAATAATAGCGCCTAATGTGCAGATTAATGCTGTTATACTGTTATCGACCTTGTACCAATTTTATGTTGCACATGGTGTAATGATAAGTGTGACCAGTAGATGGCAGTCACACATAATATATAGTATACGTGTGGACTGCAGGATGACACCTGCTTGATATACAGTATAACACTAGCAAGCAAGCCCAAAACTTTGATGTTTTATTGAGAATATAAAACATTACACACAGCGCTCAAAAATCTGTCAAAATTAGTAAGACTTTGGAAAGCTACAAAGTCGCACCGCTTGATGGATTTTTGGCACATTATGGCTAACTTAGTCAGTCAGACGTACTGTGCTTCAAGATAAGAGTAATATTATGGTGTGTAAAAGGAACCCAAAATAGAACCTATTAAATATTATGTTGTGTTTGGTTTTGACCTAATATGCAAAACCAACTTTTCTAACCTTTTGGTTCCTGCTGTTGGGTATTTGTCATAAAAGTCCTAAAACTTGCGCAGGTCCGCCATCGTATCCGACGCCGTAGTCAATAAGCTCCTTTTTTTTCTCTATCCTTTTGTTGTGGGACATGCATCTTCCACTGTTGCCATTTCTAATACAAAGTAGCGTACAGTTCTAACTCATCAGTAGACTCGCTATAAAAGCGCTAAAAACTGCCGGTACAAAAAAGATGACGGGGAGAAGACGAAATCGAGACACGTACAAAACTGTGCATCCTAAAGAGACGGTTAAAAAGCGACTTGAAGATGGTCTGTAAAATATAATCTATGAAACATTTTGACCAAAGAACCACCATTACATGTTGAGTAGACCACAAGGAAGGGTTTTAAATGTAGAAAAAAGAATATATAATACTAACATTATTATCATTGAACATGTGAAGTAAAATACAAAAATCATACAACATGCATGCAAAGAACTCAGAAAACGTTTCCTATTTGGCAATTCTATCTTGTAACCATGGCCCCTCGGATAATAAACTTTTGGTGTTGCGACCTCTGTTTACAATTCTTCACGTCAAAAATATACGTTCTCGCTGACTACTAATGAATACACTAGAACAGTGTTTTTCAACCACTGTGCCGCGGCACACTAGTGTGCCGTGAGATACAATCTGGTGTGCCCTAGGAGATTATGTATTTTCAGCTATTTGGGTAAAAAAAAATTTTTGCAAGGAAGTAATTATAATCCACAAATAATCTGCCATTGTTGAGTGTCTGTACTGTCAAGAGCTTGGCAGAGTAACCGTGCTATTCTCTTCCATATCAGTTGGTGGCAGCAGGTAGCTAACTGCTTTGTAGATGTCGGGAACATGGTTTGTCGTGGTCACAATATGAAGACGACAGCGGGAGGCAGCATGAAGGTAAAAACGTATCTAATGCTGAAAACAAAAATTAACAAAAGGTGAGTGCCCCTAAAAAAAGCATTGAAGCTGAGGGATGGCTATGCAGAACAAAACCACAACTGAACTGGCTGCAAAGTAAACAAAAACAGAATGCTGGACAACAGCAAAGACTTACAGAGTGTGGAGCAGAGATGGCATCCACAAAGTACATCCAAACATGACATGACAATCAGCGATGTCCCCACAAAGAAAGATAAAAACAACTGGAATAGTCTTGATTGCTAAAACAAAGCAGGTGCAGGGAACAGCGCTCAAAGGAAGACATAAAAAGCATGATTGGTTATGGTTTAAAGTCATATCCCAACAATTGCAACGACAACTTTTCATTGTCAACATTGAGTTGAATTTTTTAATGATTTCTGTTGGTGGTGTGACTTTGAATTTTTTCAATGAAAAAAATATTCTTCGGCTCAAAAAAGGTTGAAACACACACTGCTCTAGAACTACAGCTGGTTCGGAACTAACAGTGTTCGGATTGTATTCATCCAAATTAGGGCTGGGCGTTATATCGATATATACGATATATCACGGGTTTGTCTCTGTGCAATATAGAAAATGACTATATCGTAATATTCGAGTATACTGTACGTTCTCACGCAGGACTTTTAGCTGCGGGCGTACACTTCAGGCTCTCCTCGCTCTTTCCTGTGTCTCCTTCTCACAGACAATCAAGCTCACATTCTTACATATGTCACAAACTGTCACGTGACACGTCACATACACGCCCTCGCCCAGCAGAGAGGTAGCGGCGTGGCTAACGTTAGCTGCTAACGTAGCTGTACGAGAGAAAGATGCTGCGGATCTAGTAACAAATGAAGGAAGAATTAATTCCCAATAAAAACAGCAGGGTTTCCATCGTCTGGCGGTGGTTCGGCTTCAAGTTGGAATATGTCGAGCAGACAACCGTAATTTGTCAAGTGTGGGGGGGAAAAGCATCGCTATAAAAAGTAGCATTACTGCTAATATGTAGCATCATTTGAAAAGTCAGTCGCTAGAGAATGAAGAGGATTTCATAACTTTAGTAACATACCACATAATGAAGGACAAATACTATTTGATTTCCTATTATGCAACTCATTTTTATTTGATACTTAAAATGTCTCTGACAATCTTGCAATTTATGTTTTGGAAATGACTTGAATGTTTGTGCCATTGCTTAATAACTTTAATAAATACACTTTTGGTCAATTGACTCAATTGTGATTTCCCTCTCTGCATGAAAGTTTAAAAGTAGCATATATTAATGCATTATGAAGAAGAATGTTTTAATGTAGACACTAGAGACGCGCGGATAGGCAATTATGTCATCCGCAACCGCATCACTAAAGTCGTCATCCACCTGCAATCTACCCGAACCAACATTTCATCAAAGCCACACCCGCCCACCACCCGCCCGTTGTTATATATCTAATAGAGACGATGCAAGGCTCTAGTGAGGTTAGAAAGTGTAACTCACTCCAAATAGCACAGACACAATGGCTTTCTTGAACTGATTTATTTAAAGGCTTACTTTCCCTTCAAATTCACCGTGAAAACTGTAATAAATAAAGCCCGTTACAAACGTAAAAATAATAACATGCACAGCATGTGGATCAAACATTTTACCAAATAAAATACCAACTAGTGACAAACAAATACCTCGTTGGCCATACCCGGAAGTAGCTTCCTTACATCCTTCGACAGACCAGACGAGACACTTCAAAATAAAAGTATGCCCACATACTGTTTCAAAGAGTGCTGCTCGTTTTTCGTATGTGGGTAACAACATTGAACTATTTATAAATGGTTGATTTCTATAGGCTAGTAAGGTAAAGTGTTGTACCTGACAAGTTTGGGCTACCTTAATTCTGCAGCCTTCATCAGAGGTGTCACGTGATGTTAGCGTGACGTTGTCTGTGACGTATTATATGGACTGTACCATCAAGAGTTGTCAGGTACAACACTTTATCTACTAGCCTATATAAATCAACCATTTATAAATACACGTCAGTAGGCTAAATGAACCTCTTCAACATAACATTTAACTATGTATAATGTAGCGGCTGGCTACGGGGTGTTAGCCAATGACTTTGGCTGCGGGCGGGACTTCCGGGAGAGATAGTGAAGTGACGTTATCGACAGGAAGTGAGAGTTCGAATTGTCCCGGGAAAAGTGTTAGAGACATGAGAGCTGTTGTGTGGTTGTATTACATCTTGTGCAATAATGACAAGACAAATGAAGAAGTTTTATGAGCCTACATTCCTGGGATTATTACAATATATATTTCCGAATTGGTTCAACCGCCACCCGCCCGAATCTATTTAAAATACATTTTTTTGTCTTGTCACCCGCCCGACCCACGGTTTATCCGCGGACTCCGCGGTTGTGACCGCAAACCATGCATCTCTAGTAGACACATAGAATCATCATACTGCTGTGATTATATGCATCAAGTGTTCATTCAAGGCCAAGGCAAAATATCGTAATATATATACGTATCATATATCGCGATATGGCCTAAAAATATCGCGATATTAAAAAAAGGCAATATCGCCCAGCCCTAATCCAAATATAATTAGCAGCCAAGTAGACAGCCGGCAAGGTTGCGCCTCGGAGAGTGAACGGAGGTGACAACAAGTAAGCTTGCTAGATGGTTAGCTGACGAGCGAGCTTGTTTCGGTGCTCCTGATCTTCTCTCCGTCCTGCGACTCAGTATGGCGTTCAGGCAAGAGGAACAGGTACCTGCGGCTAAAGCGAGTGTTCAACAAGTTTTGTTAGGATTTATTTGTATTGTTATTTTTTTTCAAGCGGAAGTGATATTTTCCCGTAAATTTCACATGCCTAAATTTTAGTAAGTAACCACAATTAAAATGTATTGCAAAAAAAGAATGTAATTTAAGATTTTTTTTCAAGAAAAGTTTTTTTTTTTAAAGATTTAAGACATATCTATTTGTTTAAAATAATCTAAAGTGCATGACAAGCAATCAACAAGAAAAGAAAATAAACCCAGCATGGGCTATAGGTTAACTGGGTGCACTGAAACGTGCTTTAAAAACTTAAGTCATCATCTTGCATGCATGAATTAGCAACTGTTGCAAGTTAGGCTCACATTGCAGAAGGTAACACTTTATCTTCCAGGTGATAGATGTGCTGTCATCACTTGGAAATCATGTTAAGCAACTTATTGATATTTGTTTTAAAATGAGAGTTTGAGCAGAAAGCTTTCAGAGCTTGTCAGTAGACACTTACACAAGTTTTGCTTTATTTTTGTAAAACCCACAACTACTAAAAAGTAATAGTGGATTATTGGGGTACATGATATTTTGGGGTGTTGAAAAGAACAACGATGTACACCGAACCGAACTGAAAACCGTGTCCTAAAACCAAGACAAGATTTGAACCGTGGATAATGTTCAGCGTTCCACTCTTAAATTTAACATGAAAAATATGTCAATATTAATAACTAATAATACAGATTTTGCCTTTTTTTTTTTTTTTTTTACATAATGCTCATGCTTTTAGCCAATTATGCAAACTATATTGCGTAATAATATTGACACGGCCCAGGCCATGCCTAGAGCAATATTTTTCCTGCATGTGGTAACTAGATTTAAATTAAATTGTAGTCTTGGAAATATATAGTGTTCAAGGCAAATAGGGCTAAAACACATTCAGCAACAAGACAGAGAGCCGGCACGCAAGAGCATTCAACATTATGTCACAACCTCACTCGATTGGTTGTGTTGGAGAACAAGGTTTTTTCTCAAAGGGAATTGGTTGATGAGTAGAAAATCTCTTAAGGAATGATCACATGATCATTCACATTATGAGCCAACGAGCAAAATACCTTAATTAACCAGACGCTACTGTGGCATAAAATAAAGCAATATGACCTCAACAAGAGTTTACGCAGTAATTTTTCTTTCTTTCTTTCTTTTTTTACATCAAATTAGCCAAGTCACTAAACCCGGTATTAGATCTGGGTTGGTGTTAGATCAAATTAAAATAAAATAAAATGCACAAAAACCAGCTCACTGCTAGGTTTAGAAGGCAAGGAAGAAAAGTGTGTGCAACTGACCCTGCAGGGACATATCTATTTGTTTAAAAAAATCTAAAGTGCATGACAAGCAATCAACAAGAAAAGAAAAGAAACCCAGCATGGGCTATAGGTTAACTGGGTGCACTGAAACGTGCTTTAAAAACTCAAGTCATCATCTTGCATGCATGAATTAGCAACTGTTGCAAGTTAGGCTCACATTGCAGGAAGTTCTGGGTCTGAAAATCGTGATCTCAGCCACTCTGCTGCCCTCAAGTGGCCACGAACACATAGCTCAACCCTTACAGCTGATTACTTTTCATTGCACATTGACAGCGATATAAACAGACCTCTTTGGGTTTCTAATATGAAGTACAACTGTGTCAGATGCCTTGGTAATTTTTTTTTGTTTTTTTTATCTCAAAAAGAGAGCATACATGTTGCCAGATAGGGGCACCTTAAAACAATATTAATGTATAAAGTTGAGAGCAAATTTATTCATACCCTGGGGACGGCGTGGCGCAGTGGGAGAGTGGCCGTGCGCAACCCGAGGGGCCCTGGTTCAAATCCCACCTAGTACCAACCTCGTCACGTCCGTTGTGTCCTGAGCAAGACACTTCACCCTTGCTCCTGATGGGTGCTGGTTGGCGCCTTGCATGGCTGCTCCCTCTATCAGTGTGTGAATGTGTGTGTGAATGGGTAAATGTGGAAGTAGTGTCAAAGCGCTTTGAGTACCTTGAAGGTAGAAAAGCGCTATACAAGTACAACCCATTTATCATTTAGACGTTTGCTGTGCAAAGGGCAACCAACCAGGTTTTGATTCGCATTTAATTCACCAGGTGAGGTAGGGGTTTTCAACTTCATCACTTTAAGAACTACTTAGACAAAACCAAAGGATAGTTTTATTTATATTAGTGGGATTATTTCAGTAATACTTAATATCCACTTAAGCATCATCATCATTGTATCAATGCTATTTTGTGGTAATTTGTTAAATAGAGGCACAAAGTCTGAATGTAATAATTACAATACTGAGAGCGGGCAGCACGGTGGAAGAGGGGTTAGTGCATCTGCCTCACAATACGAAGGTCCTAAACAGTCCCGAGTTCAATCCGGGGTTCGGGATCTTTCTGTGTGGAGTTTGCATGTTCTCCCCGGGACCACAAAAGGGACAATCGGTAGAAAATGGATGGAAGGAATACTGAGAGCTGAAGCAAATAAACTTTGACCGTTTTGTCAGAATGCGAGCGACCTGTTGGTAGACTATTCCAATGGTAGTCTCTCCATCCATTTTCTACCGCTTGTCCCTCTCAGGGTCCTCGGGGGTGCTGGAGCCTATCCCACCATCACTCCGTATCATTATTTATTTTCTTTATTAAATGCAAATGATCATTGTGGTCAAGTAGACTGATACAAGTTGAACTGATCCGGTATCAATTCCAATGCCTGGTAATCGATACCAGTACTCAATGGTACTGTACCAATTTTCGGTATTTTTGAGTGTTAATAAAAAAAAGATGATTATGATAACTGTGCTGTCCAGTTGTTGTATCTAGTTTTCTTACTTCTTATTTGCAACTGGTATATAGTAAACTTTGCATGTAGGTGAAATTCCATTACATTAGATAATAGTAGTAGTGTATAGTCTTGGGTTTGTCGCCGTAACCAGGAAGTAGTCTTTGCCATTAAGTTAAATGGTCTTTTGTTGAGCCCTACAAAGTGTTTATACTATAAGTATTGTACTTATTTCATACCAGCTGTTTGATTGTAGCATGCATCTTAGTTGTCATTTTGATCATCACCATGTAAAATTATCTACGCTAATCAGTAGCATGTACTGTACATGGCATATCTAATGTAAGTTAACATCAAGCTAAGGAGAACCATACTGTATACAAGCACTTTGTCAGGCAAGCTTGCTTTGTTGGCATGGAAAATTGGAACATTACATAGAGGCAAACCACTCTTAGTGCTGCTTGAATGCTTGTTGCCCTGCAAAGTGATGTCCTTTGAAAAAAAAATTATCAAAATATTTGATTTTACGTCAATCAGTACTTTGGTAGTACCGATGGAATTCCGTCGGTATCTATAAAAGTACAAGTTTGGTACCGATCTTTTATGGTCACGACCATTTGAAGACTCCTGTGTGTGTGTGTGTGTGTGTGTGTGTGTGTGTGTGTGTGTGTGTGTGTGTGTGTGTGTGTGTGTGTGTGTGTGTGCACGTGTGTGTGTGTGACCACTGGGAGCATCTGAACCAAGCCAAGCTAATGCCAAACAAGCAAAAAGCTCCCTTGGATTTGTTGTAGGTCGTTACTTGGGTTTATTATGTGTACATCTTCTCATGTTTTTATGACTGTAAGCCATGAACCCAAAAAGACAATCAGAGCGGTCTTAGGGAACCCAACCAATTCAACTCTTGGTTCCTATCTTTACACTGACTAAGACAACAATGATCAGGCTTTCACGACTACAAACAACTGAAAAGTGATAAAGAAAAAGCTGTCCTATGAAAGTAACACAATTAAAGAGACAAGTAGGAGAGCAACAACCAGAGGTTGCACAGGTGCCTCTACCCTTTGAACTGTCAAAGAACAACAATGAATAGTGCTATCTATTGGACGCGGATGATATAACAGCATCATCCCAAAAGGCAGAAAAGAAGAAGACTTCTAGTGACCTCCAGTGTTTTAAAGTGAGTGCAAGGATATTACTTTGTATGTAAACACTTGTAATACTATTTTTATAGGGGTTAAGGCTCTTCCAACCCAAACAACACATGCTCAAATGACGTGATTCCAACTCCACAATCCATAATTGTAATACATGCCAGCAATATCCCAGCTGCTGTTCCGCCATACTCACACACAGTCAAATGAGCAGGGTCTGCACATTTGCACGCCAACAGCCTCCATATTTGTTTGTTTATTCCTGAAGGTGCACCGCCCGCCCTTGGAGTCCAGTGAAAGTCATGCCGCTTGGTGCTGCACAGAAAGCGTGTCAAAGGGGGAGGCACCTGGGCCCGGCCCGTGCTCTCCAATCGCCATCCAGAGTCCTTGGAAGGGGACCAGCCCCCGTCTGAGCAAACCCAAGCTGAGGGGAAGAGTGTGTACCCGACACACACTGCCCACCGACACACATATTCCAAACACACATAGATACTGTTTCTCTTGGTGTTATGATTCCCTATTGGTAAGTTATGCTCTGCAAGGTTTAGTCCATATAGGCCCTCAAAAGGTAGCCCACTCGTCAAATCCGGCCTGCCAAAGCTTTATAACATAACAGTAATGAAACCATTCAGTCAAATGTATTTATTTATTCTTTATTTATGGTAAAGGCAAATAAGAAAAAAATGTAATTGAAAATGCCAACGTGATCAAAGAGGCAGTTGACAAACAGTATTAAATCAGAAAAAAATCACATGTAAATACACAACACGCTGCGCAGTGTAATGTACCGGTAATAAATTGAATGTTAAAAACAATAAAAAGGTTTAAAACAGGTGCATCGGTCAAGCATGTTTTCCCTCACTAGCTTTGGGATGAAGGATGTGAGTTTTAAATTTTGTTGATTGTTTAGGAAAAATGAAAAAAAACGAAACAACCAAAAGTTATCCGGATTGTGGTAATGTAAAGTCTAATGAAACTGCTTGATCCAAGAGTGTGCTCGGGATGTTTGAATGTTTTAATGATGAACAGTGAGAAAATATAAGATACAGTCCTACCAATGACTGTTTTATAAAAAAACAGAGAGCAATGTTTTTGTCTGCGTGAGTGAAAAAAAGGGCAAATTTTACCAGAGAGTACAGTTTACAGTGGTGGGTGTTTAAATGAAACTCCGGTGACAAAGCGGATGGCAACGTGATATATGGTGTCTGACTGTTAAAAGTGAGTTTTTGAAGCATATCTGTAAAATACAAACGGGTATCAAATAAAATGCATTTTTGAATGAATTGCAATTCTTACTTGTAAAAATTCTTATTTGTAAAAATTGAAGATGATGCGCTATCTGACACAGACGCACACGGCTGTGAGAAAGAATCGGTGTCCATGCTGCAAAGACAGACAGCATATTTGTTTCAACATATTTGGACTGAAATATATAAAAAATATTAGACACACCATCTATTGAGCAATTTCATTGTATATATTTTATAGCTGCTAAATTACTTGTGCTGATTAAAATGAGTTCAACCGATGTATTTTGGTGTCAGTTGACGTTTTTATTTTTAATATTAATATTTTTTTTAATTTAGGAAATTCATTCCTATAATATATCTTCCACATTAAAATATGTTTTTCATTATGCATTTTCTTGAGTTTGAGTAATTTATGACGCACAAATACGCTAGTGACGCGATTCACAGTGTTAGTAGATCACATGCAAAACACCTAAAAATGGTACATGCAATTTTATGTTGTGTGTTTAGCGCCTGCTTGGATGTTAGTGAATCTGGCCCTTAATCTATAATATATGTAAACTACAAAGTGCATTCTGAATGTTAGTGAAACTTGTCTGTCGGTCAGACAAAGCAGTGAGGAGAGAGGTGCTAAATGTATAAATAATTGTGTCATCGGCATATAAAAGTAAAAGAAAGTTTTCAATAGTGTGGGTTATATTGTTCATATAAAGAATAAAGAGTGTTGGGACTTATTGTAAAACCTTGCAGAACACCTTTGCAAAGTGGAACTGGGTCTGAGAAATGGTCCTCGACCCTCAATGACTGCATGTTAAAGGCATTAATGGTCTCAAATGTTCTTTCAGTTATGGATTTTTTTTTTCAAACATTTTCGAACGGCAGGGCAAAATGGAAATGGGTCCTTAACAGGTCAAGTCTTTGTTGTCACCACCTTTAAAGAGTGGGATGACTGCATCAGATTTCCAAACTCTTGGGGAACACACCCGCTAGCAACAAACGGTTTTACAGTTTGCAGATGGGGGCTGCAATACTGTGACCTCCAGCTTTTACAACAATGAGTCTAGCATACAGGTGTCCAAGTTGAAAAGCTCTGCCAGTACATCAGAAAGTTGTACACACTGAAAGTTGTAAAGGGATGAGTGAACCAAGATCTTGAAATAACTGGATAATTTATAGGAGGCGGCATTTAGTATTATCATATACAGTATTTGCATGGCTGTGACAAAATGTTTTTCGAAGCAATGGTCCACTTTGGACTTATTTGAGACTATACCATCACCTTTGAGGCATTTGTAATCAAGGGGTATATACATAAACGTTGATTGATTGATTCATTTAACTACAAAAGGAAGGTGTCGTGGCAAGATTTTGTTTTCAAGTGTATTACATTTTAAGATTTGGACTGTTGATGAGCAGATGCTGTTTGAAGTAGCATGTTTTTGCTTCATTTATAGCCTGAGTTTCCTTATTTCTAGAAGTCCTGTATAGCTGCCAATTATGTATCGTAATTCTTGTGAGGTTTTCACTTTTTGCCACAGTTGATGTTTCTCATGAAAAAGTTCAGATAAATCCAGAGTAAACCAAGGACAAGGGCGATTTTTAACTCTTTACTTTCTAAAGAAGAGCATGTTGGCAGAGGCTAGTAGTGAATGTCATTTAGAAATAATCCGTGCCAATTGTTTGGTGATAGCATATTTTCGAACACAAACTATGCTACAGTGGTCACTAAGTCTTTAACAGAACCTTTGCGCACTTCTTGATTTGATTATGATTTCGGGGCTACAACTTCATCATAAAGAAATTATTTATACAGCTTTAAATATTATACTATATAATATTATTCTCTTTTATATTGTTGATATATTATATATTATTATCATATATTCTAAATGTATTACATTTAGTCATAAATATTATTAATAATTCGTCGACAAGGCTCCTTCTTTGGCTACTGACGTATGCAGTAATGCCTCATTTCCGGTTTCTGGATGGAGTGGATACAACATAGATACATATACATGGAGGACTAGATACATGAGAAATTTAGTAGCCTGCAAGTGAAAAAAAAAATAAACGTCCTTACTTGGCAAGCAGGTATTCTGGATTGGATTTTTTGTACCTTCTAAAAACACAGAATGTTCAGACACTTTGGTGTCTAGTCACAACAAACTTGCAGCTCAAAGACTCGTCTATCTATTCGTTCATATCTATAGTAAGAAGTGTTGTCAGCCACACTGTATGGTTATTATTGTGATTCCTGATATATTCCTTTAATTTCCTCTCCTTAGCTGCTTACTCTCAGCTGTAACATGGTTCCTATTAGCCTTATGGTGAAATTTACAAAGCATTTCTTATTTTATTGTTTCGCTACTTCATATTCAAGCTAGTTTAGTACACTAAAAGTACACTGTCAAATCAATGTTTGCAGCGTTGTTGCTATGGTAACATGTCAAAATGTGAGTCACGTCGTAATACGTCAGTGCAGTTGTACCTAATCAAATACTAAGAATAATGGATTCAATTTATATAGTGCTTTTCTATCGACTAGATACTCAAAGCGCTCACAGAGATCAGCTGTTCGTCACCTGCTGTGTAAAATAAGAGCGTGAAAACAAATCTTACAATAGAAGTGGGTCAGCAGTAGTACTGCAGACTGTATGTGCACAATGACCAACATCAGAGTGCAGTGGCGCAGTCAGCCCAAGCATTCATCAAGCACCCCCACAATGAGCAACATCCAAGTGCAGTAGCGCAGTAGGCCCAAGCATTCATTAAGCATAACCACAATGACAAACATTAATGTGCAGCAATGTAGTAGGCTTTAATGGCCATCTTTCAACAAATAAATAATTTATTTACCTTAATAAGATATTCAGTACTAGAGAAATATAAATAATACAAACATGGCTACAACACATGAAATAAATCATTCATCGGCATTTGAAGCTAAGTCAAGTACAAGAGTAAAACATACTAAACATACATTAACATAACATCAACATTTATATATATGTGTGTATATATATATATATATATATATACACACACACACATATATATGTATATTTGTATATATATATATATATATATATATATATATATACACACACGCACACACACATATATGTATATATATATATATATATATATATATATATATATATATATATATATATATATATATATATATATTTATAGCTCAGAATAAAGGAATGTCTGTTTATTTCATTTTCCATTTTTTACATGACATTTGTGTCACTCAGAAACACCACTCTGATTTCTAGGTGGATTGACACCTCAGCATACAGATGATGAGCGTCGTTCCCCGTCCATAGCCTACAATAGCTCATGAGTCTCTGTTAAAGGGAAGGATAGAATATTCAGGGTAGATTTACGGCTCGGAGAGAAATCACGAAAAAGCCGCCCGAAATGTGTTCGGGGGGGCTTGAAGTGATAAAATAAATATACTTGACTGAAATATAAATGTTGGTGGGTAAAATAAAACTTATATTTAAAACCAATATCCATTTTGGATTTATCATTGTGTGGGTTCAGTATGTTGTATTGTATTTAGTATTAGTATTATGTATTCAATTTCCTAGAATAGTGTTGGCTGTTTTCATCTGCTCTGATTGTTACATTCTCATTAGAGAGTCAGCACACAGCTTCATGACCATTTCAACAAGGACGGAAAAAAACAACCTCTGGATTTATGGAAGTTGGCTTTCAAACAACTTCTCTCCACACAAATAAATTGTTTGGAATAATCCAAAAAATTCACATAGAAACATATTGAATATTGTTTTTAACAGTATGTTTTTTGTTCAAAAAAGATTTATTATGTCTTATTTTCCATATACTTTTCAAATGTTCTTGTAGTCAGACAATCTTTTCAGTATATCAGAGGAAATTTTTACCTAACATGTTTCAATTGTCACCTGCAGTCTTCTTAAGAAAGGACACCTGACCGCTAGGGGTGTAAGGGTACGTGTATTTGTATCAAACCGTTTCGGTTCGGTTCGGAGGGGTACCGAACGAGTTTCCACACGGACACAATATTATTAAGTAGCGCACCGCAGGTTGTGTAAACAATGCAGAGCGAGGCACTACACATGGCAGGTTAGCAGCGACCGGGCTAGGACAACATGCTAAAGCCAGAGCTGGAAGACCCTCCTGCCTCGTTAAGATCTCCTGTTTGGGAACACTTTGGCTGGAAGGTGCGATACAAAAATGGAGGACGGAGGTTAGCCAACATTGTTCAGCAGCAGTAGGGTACGCTTCTGCCACCACGTCAAACATGCTAACTCCTTTGAAACGGCACCACCGCATTCAAGCAGCCTCTCCTCGGCGTGTCAGGCAGGGCTGAACCAATAACAAATGTTTTTATAGCAGCAGATTTAAGACCATCCATCCATCCATTTCTACCGCTTGTCCCGTTCGGGGTGGCAGGGGGATGCTGTATTGCATTAAAAACTAAATTTTGTCCCACTTCTATGGTGGAAGAACAATAAGCCCACATATCCTTTTATTGCCAAGTTAGCCAGGCTGGAGGGGGGTGTTGATGAACGTGGACCCCGACTTAAACAAGTTGAAAAACTTATTGGGGTGTTACCATTCAGTGGTCAATTGTACGGAATATGTACTGTACTGTGCAATCTCCTAATAAAAGTCTCAATCAATCAATCAAAAAAAGCACTTTATATGTAGAAAGGTTTTGTTAAGAAACCATTCGGAGCCTTAACTTATTTATTTTTTATTTTATATATGTTGACCACATTAACCCTGGCAATGGACCCTGTGTGTATATGTATGTTATGCCATTGTTTACAAATTTGGTAAATAAATAACCAAAAAATGTATATTTTGTTGTTTTCTTTCTGTACCGAAAATGAACCGAACCGTGACTTCTAAACCGAGGTACGTACTGAACCGAAATGTTTGTGTACCGTTACACCCCTACTGACCGCTGTGTCAATGGGGGAGGGAGCTAATAGGCAACACGTCACAATGGTCAGGTGACCTTTCTGAAGAAGACTGCAAATGACAGTTTAAACATCCATCTATCCATTGTCTACTGCTTGTCCCTTTCGAGGTCGCGGGGGGTGCTGAAGCCTATCCAATATCAGGTAAAAATTCCATTTAATATACCGAAAATATTGTCTGACTACAAGATAATTTAAAAAGAAAACAAATACGATTGTAGCTGAGTTAGGCACCTCAAAGGGAACAAGCGGTAGAAAAAGGATGGCTGGATGGAAATATATCCTCTTTTTCAATTTTTTTTGACAGGAATGGACTTTCATTTACACATAATAGATTTGATGAAAAATATATAATTGACATGAATCCGATTGATTATAAAAGATTGATAAATGGCATTTCAGTCAGAACTTCTTCACCCCTAAAGTTTTCTCTACGGGATGAACATATGGAGTAAGTTTCTCAAAGCTTAATGATTGCTCAAAGAAACTTATTAGTTAGTAAATGTAATATTGACACATAAGCAACACAATTAATTCTGATAGAACTTGTCTACCAAAAAGGCGTTGCGTCCCAGGGAAACTTCTTACCTCATATTCATTTAAAAATAAAAATTGTACTAAACATATTTCTTATCCCAAATTAAGTTAAAATCATGTCAGAAATTTTACCTTGCAAACATGTCTTCTGTCTAAATTCATTCAGGCTGTTTCTTTAGAAAGCGTTTTTTTCGTCAAAATGAAAAAGAGTCAATTAACCATGAATGTCCAATCTCACAATTATTCTGGACTGAACTTTCTGTTGTACTGTTTAGTATTTACAATATACTGTTTGAGTTCAAAGACAGGGTTCTGTTCTTACAAATACTTCAGTATGCTGCCAAACATTTGTGTCTACTAGGAGTATTACATATTCCTAATTTGAGAGTAATGTCATGCAAACCAAATAGTTTTTAATTTTATTATCCATCCATCCAACCATTTTCTACCGCTTGTCCCGTTCGGGGTCAGGGGGGTGCTGGAGCCTATCTCAGCTGCATTCGGGCGGGAGGTGGGCTGCACCCTGGACAAGTTGAAACCTCATAGTTTTATTATCCATCCATCCATTTTCTACCGATTGTCCCTCTCAGGGACATGCATACGTATAGATTGTTACTTATGGGACTTGAAAATTAAAAAGATTTAAAAAAAAAAAGGTGGAGTATTATCACCGTATTTTCAAACAATTTTACTTTTCTTTCATTGCAATAAATGACACGCGGTGGCGCCACTTTTTTTTTTTTTTAAATGTTGATTATTTTTTTAAACAATGCACTTTCACAAAATCTATATCTGTGGTGTAACAAAAACTAGACTTTTAAATGATCAGTATTGTGAATTGATGTGTTTAATGTAAAAACAGTAGTAAAAAAATACATTAATGCGTGTGTATGAAAGTGTTTCAGTAGTGTGGTTGAGAGTGTTTCAGTAGTGTTTATGAGGTGTGTTTCAGTAGTGTGTGAGAGAGAAAAACATTTCAGTTGTTTATGTAAGAGCATTTCAGTAGTGTGTATGAGAGTGTTTCAGTCGTGTGAATGGTAGTGTTTCAGTAGTGTGTGAGAGAAAAACAATTTAGTAGTGTGTATGAGTGTTTCAGTATTGTGTGTAAGAGAAAAACTTTTCAGTTGTTTATGTGAGAACATTTCAGTAGTGTATGTAAGAGGTAATTCTGAATAATGTCCTTTACGGCCTATCATACGCATGCATCACCACATAGCAGCAATTCAAAAAACAACTTACTTTTAAGTAAGCCTGTTCAGGCAATCAATTATAAAAGTAGCACTTAACAGCCACGAGACTACAAAGTTTGATACATTTAAACACTTTAAAAATAATGTTGACCAAAATATAACTATTTGTAAATGTAAACACATCAGACGCATCCCCCCTCCCACCCTAGAAAATGCCCTCCACATCTTCCCTCATTTTATATTTTTTAAATTTTAAATGATAATTATAATGGATTTTGCAGTGTACTAACTGTAGCCAAACTGAAAACTTATTTTTGATTCCTAAAACACTGACCTAATTTACAGATTGTTTCTGTGAAAAAAAAAATTTTCTCAATCACCTGTGCGGCGCAGTGCAGACGTCTGTGAGAGAAACGGGCGAGATAGTGGATCACTTAATCCCAATTGATGGAAATACATTTTTTTTAACATTCCATCAGAGAGGACTATCAAGTCTATCACATATCATCACATAAAGATGATTGTGTCATGACAAGTTTGGATTTGTTGTCTTATGTTCCTGTATTTTGTTTTATTTCCTGCATAGTGCTTTTATTTTAAAGGTGCCATGTGTTATAATGTGGCCAAAAATGGTACTGCAATCCCGGTCAACATTCTGTAGTCCCATTCCACTCTCCATGACTGTGGTTGCCAGATACGCAGCCTATGACTATAAAAAATATTTTAGCAACTCTCGGTCAATATTAAGGGATTTAGAAATCCACGAACGCTCCTTTGGGCTGTACCCCTTGCAGTCTACCAGGTATTGGAAACCACTGACCCTTTTACTCACATTTAGGATAGTGTTGACGGTAAATGGTGGATGCCCTTCCACCAGCCTGGGTGGAGGTGGCTGTACTTCTGGGGAACTGAGCAGACTAGAAGAGACAGGCTTGATGCCGGACAGGTGGAAGATAGGTTGCGTTTGAGAGATTCCAGGAGGCGGAGCCTCACCGCAACGCGGTTGATTATCTTGAAAATAGGGAAAGGACCAATAGACCTGGGAGCCAGTTTCTTGGACTCTGTAGCCAGAGGCAGGTCCCGGGAGGGTAACCATACCCTCTGTCCCAACCAGTATCGTGGAGCAGGAATGTGATGGATGTTGGCCACCGGTTGGTTCCTCGCAGGCGTCTTATTTAATGCAGCTCTTGCATTGTGCCATGCTTGGCGTGCCCGACGTAGGTGTGCAGTTACCGACGGCACATTGGAGTCGGATTCCATTGACGGAAAAACTGGGGGCTGGAACCCATTGGCCACGTGAAATGGTGACAGACCAGTGGCGGAGCTAAGGAGTGAATTATGGGCATATTCAATCCATGGAAGGTTTTCGGACAAAGTAGAGGGTTGCTGATGACACATGCATCGGATGGCCGCCTCCAGGTCAGGGTTGGTCGGGTCTGTCTGCCCATTGCTCTGTGGATGGTAACCAGAGGACAGGCTAGGGGAGGCACCCAAGGTCTTGTAAAATGCCTTCCATACAGCCGAGGAAAACGGTGGACATCTGTTGGATACCACGTCTGTGGGAATGCCGTGGAGCCTGAAGACGTGAAGCACTAATAGTTGTGCAGTCTCTAGTGTAGAGGGCAGCATGGAGAGGGCTATGAAATGGGCCATCTTTGAAAACCGGTCCACGATGGTCAAGTGAGTGTCCTTACCTTTGGAGGGGGGCAGCCCCGTGACCAAGTCCAAAGCTATGTGTGACAACGGGCGCGAGGGAATGGGAAATGGATGTAAAAGTCCTGCTAGGGCCTGGTGGGATGCCTCGTTCCGAGCACAAAAGCCTTAGTATCTGCTTGAAGAGAGGGCCACAAAAATTGTTGGGAGAGGACGAAACTGGTGGGATCCATGCCTGCAATCCTGGACCCATGTATGCAGTCCAGAATGGTAGAACGAAGCCGAGGAACCAGAAACAGCCGACCTTATGTCATCTCTCTCACCGGTGAATCGTTTAGGCCGTGATAGCTGCAGATTACCGGCTGGAGCGGCCTGTAGAGGCTGAGCGGACGCCATTTCAGGCACGAAACTTGGGGTGGGCATAACCATGGCCAGGAGTGTGTTAAGGAGTTCCAACATGGTGTCCTGACGCTCCGACAGGCTCTGTAGACCTCGGATCAGGAGGTTTAGCAGGTCGTCAAGCTGGTTGATCCTTCGCACCTGGCCGCTGCGTCTCTGCGGGTTGAATAATCTGATCGGAGCTTTTCCGTTATATTGCAGGTATTGTGGATCCCAGAAATGCAGATATGGTAGCGTAATAGCAAGAAATATTGCTCTTTATTGTGAAGGAACATACAAAAGGTAGCAAACAAAAAGCAATTGCGGCAAAAACTAACACACGATGAAAGTACAAAAAAAAAAAAAAGTACCAAACTAATGACGCTAGGCAAGGCTCTGTAAGACGGGAGAAAACCTGGGAAAATCGGGCATGAAAAAAACAATAATTATATTCAACAAGATCGAGGAAAACATGGCTGTTCTACAAAAGCTCTGACACCCAAATGCTGCACCAACACGGTTTAAGTAGTGCGGCCCTAATTACGATATGATTCGACCCAGCTGCACGCCAGTCACAATATGGGGGAGAGACAGAGTGAGAACAGGTGTGGAGACAGAGGCAAACATACAACAGACTCTAAGACTACCATGAACATAAGAACTGGGGGACGACACAAACATTATTTAAAGGGAGATTATTATTTATTTATTTTTTACATTTGAACCTTAGAAGCACTACGATCTTTAATGGTGAACTTAATGTTACGTTCTCTACAATTTTGACTGCAAAACTTGCTGTTTTTTAACAAAGAGCTGAATGACAAGAAAGGTTTGTAATTTATGAATCAACCAATACATACTGTAGGCCCAGGCCAATAATTAATAAATCAATCTATCAAACCAAATATAAATGAATTCGATCATTTTGCCAACATCAATGAATTGCCTTGTGAGTGTATTTTTTTTCCACACAAGATGCAAGAAGGTTCACACTATGTATGCATCACTCTCAGGATCAGACTGCGTTTGTTCAATAGAATTGAAAGAACGTTGTGAATCCTCTAGTCCAAGGGTGTCAAACTGATTTTAGCTCAGGGTCTTCATGATAGAAAATCTATACCCACGTGAGCAACATGAGTAAAATGGCATAATAACTTAAAAATAAAACTACGACAACTTTAGGTTTTTCTCCTTGTTTTACTTAGTCTCAAAATAAAACAAACACATTCTGAGAATGTGCATATCACAAATAATCCTCTATACGAAACCCTTCAAGTTAGTTGAAAATTCTGAGGAAAAAAATTGGTCAGTGTATCTGCTAATACATTGACTGAGTGTATTGGCAGCCTCAGTCGCCACTGAGGTGGTGACTTGTCCAGGGTGTATACCGCCTTCCGCCCGATTGGAGCTGAGATAGGCACCAGCGCCCCCCGTGACTCCAAAGGGAATAAGCGGTAGAAAATGGATGGATCTGCAAATAAATTGAACTTTGAGTCACAGCCCATCTTTGATTGAACAAAAATATAAATAACCATAAATAAAAACACTTCCATGTATCAACTACCCAATATGTTATTTCCACTGTTCCGTTCGGGGTCGCTGGAGCCTATCCCAGCTGCATTTGGGCAAAGGCGGGGTACACCCTGGACAATTCGCCACTTCATCGCAGGGCCAACACAGATAGACAGACAACATTCACACTCACATTCACACACTATGGCCAATTTAGTGTTGCCAATCAACCTATACCCAGGTGCATGTTTTTGGCGGTGGGAGGAATCCGGAGTACCCGGAGGGAACCCACGCATTCACGGGGAGAACATGCAAACTGAAGACAATCATTTTCGTCAAACTATATCACTGTGCAAATACCAGCATTTTAAGTGGAGTTACCAATTGTTTATTTTACTCCTGTTTGTTTGGGTCGAAGGGAAAGAGCCGCAGTCCCGCTTTACCAAGTACCACTTACTTGATATACTTGCTTGCAAGTATAAACTATTTGCTTGCCAAACAGAATTGCTATTGTGACATCCAGTAGACACAATTAGAACAGCAGATTATTTCATTTAAAAATACAGCCCAATTTTACACTGAGCAAACTCATGTCATGGGCTGGATTGAACCTGTTCGTGGGCCTGATCCAGCTTGCATGTTCGACATCCCTCTAGTCAGTCATCCACTATCTTTGTCTCGGTGGATGGTGGTGGGGGCCACTAGCTTACACAGACAAGATGCACCGCGAGAGCCTCGCTAGTGACAAGCACCACAAGGTAACAAAAATGATGGGGAAAAAATATGATCGCAATTACACTGGGCAATAGGAATATATAAGCTTCAAACTGAATGAGTAAGGTGAACCCAATAACACAGACCAACGAGCCAGGATTTGTTGATTTTGTTGGAAAGTGATGGCAACAAAAATATACACCAAAACAAACAAAAAATTGGAATATGTGAAGTCATCATTTGGTCAGAGGTTCGGATCCAAAGCATGCCGATATGCCCCTGTTATTTTGCTTATTTTCCATCTTCCTGCTCCTCACAGCACGACACATGAGCACAGCTGTCAGAGAAGTGTCATTTAAAAGGACGTAAGATGAAGGAAAGATGACTTAATGCACACTCACTATGATAAGGCTTTTAGCATATAATTCACAATTATATTATATATTCTTTAGAACTGATCCAAAGCGAGCATTATATGACAATGATGACGTCGTTTACAGCAATATCAACAGTTCATATGTGACACAAGTATTAAGAAAGAGAGCAGCGAAATGATGAAAGACAGAAATAGAAAGAGGTGTATTCCAACAGACTGCATCCCTTGGTGTAAGAATCAATTCCAATAATTGTCAAACGCAATTGGCCAATATCACTAATAAATGATCAGTAACAGAATCAGCAGCATAAAACATTGATGGGAACATCCCCGATTAAAAGTCCATTGTATTTTTGTTGTTTGCTTACTAAGGATGATAAAAAGTTATTGCCCTTCCAATTACAATGGTAAACTAGTATTGACAAATAAAAGTTGATTGTGTTTTAAAGGCTTACTTACATTAATAGTTAGATATTATGATATTCATTGGTGCTTGATTTAGATCGTCCAGCAAAATATCAACACATTTCTTAGTTTAATTAGAATTGATAAAAACAGACTTCAATCATAGTTGATATTATTGCCTGCCATCATGCTGTTCACATTTTGACATGAAACCAAGACGACACCTAACAACTGATCAATACAACTCACTATTGCCATGTTCCAAACAGCCTGTTGTTAGAAGAAAGTGCTCACTCAGCTTAGAGGAACTGCCCTTTTTTTGGAATTTTGCCAATCATTCACAATCATTATAAAAGAAATGACAACTAATAGATTTTTTGAGTAATGCATTTAAACTCGTAAATGAACGTGAATAAAAGTCTGCTTACAGTGGAGCCAAATGGAGGTCCTCCATTCTGCCCATAAAACCCAATAAATACCCATTCAAAAAACGCAAAATATACAGGTACTCCATTTACATTTCGTGATTTGGTTATTAACCAAGTTTTAGTGATATTGTTATTGTGAGCGCTAATGCAGACAAACTATTTATAGCGACTACATGATCACTACCGTGTGTCCCTATGTTTACAAGTGGTTTGCTGCTTCCTTTATTCCCTGTTCCTTGGAAGTTAATTGTAGATCAATCAATCAATCAATTAAATTTTACTTGTATAGCCCTTAATCACAAGTCTCAATGGGCTGCACAAGTCACAACAACATTCTCGGCTCGGATCCCATATCAGGGCAAGAAAAAAACTCAACCCAGTAGGAACAACGTGAAACCCTGGAAGGGATCGCAGATGTGGGGATCCTCTCCTGGGTGACCGATGCAATGGATACCGAGTGAATACGGTTAAAAATGTGAGAGTACAGTCCATAGTGGGGCTAGCAGGGGATCCTCTTGCATGTAGACAAGTCAGCAGCGCAGATACGTCACCAACTGATGCACAGAGGAGTGGTACCGTGGAGCCTGATTCATGGTCACTTGATAACCTCTCCACGCAGGAGGGGGTGCTAGAGCAGAAAAGGGAGACGACCGATCAACTGGCCTATAAAGGGGTCTACTTAAAGGCTAGAGTATACAAATAAGTTTTAAGATGGGACTCAAATGCTTCTACTGAGGTAGCATCTCTAACTGTTACTACTGGTAACAGTTAGAGATGTTAGAGATGCTTATTCTAGAGGACTGTAGCCCAAATAGAAAATGCTCTCAAGCCCGCAGACTTTTTTTGGGTTCTGGCAATCACTAATAAGCCGGAGTTCCTCGAACGCAGATTTCTGGTCTGGACATACAAAATAGGATTGAGCTAGACCGTAAAGTATTTTATACGTAACTAGTAAAACCTTGATTTCACATCTTAAGTGCACAAGAAACCAGTGCAGATAAGCCAGTATAGGTGGAATATGATCAAACTTTCTTGTTCTTGTCGAAAGTCTAGAAGCCACCTTTTGTAACAACTGTAATCTTTTAATGCTAGACATAGGGAGACCTAAAAATTACAGTAATCGAGACGAGACACAACGAATGCATGAATAATGATCTCAGCATTGGTGGTGGACAAAATACGACAAATCTTTGCGATGTTACAGAGATGAAAGAAAGCTGTTTAAGTAACACTTTTAATGTGTGACTCAAATGAGAGAGGTGGGTGAAGGATGATGCTGGGAGTTTATACCGAGTTGCTTTGGATAATTGTTTTGTTATCAAATGTTAAGATGGTATTATTAAATAAGTGCCGATAAACCAGCATTTCTGTTTTCTTTGCTTTACCATGCAAAAAGTTGCCGGACATCCATTGTTTAATTTCATTTAGACACCCCTCCAGGAGATTACAATCTGCCGGTTTGGTCAGCTATTGGGGCATGTAGAGTTGGGTGTCATCAGCATAACAGTGAAAGCTAACACCGTATTTGCGTATGATGTCACCTCGCGGCAGCATAGAGATACTCACGGGTGCAGGGCGAAGAACCAAACCCTGTGGAACTCCACACGTTACACCTTAGCATACTCCGAGGTCACATTGTTATGGGAAAGGCACTGCATCTGTCAGTAAGATAGGATCAAGAAAAGGCTAAGTCTGACGTACCAATACGTGTTTTAATACATTCTAATAGTATGTTATAATCTACGGTATCAAAAGCAGCGCTAAAATCAAGTAACAGCAACTTGGATTACGCAGCAACATCCACAGTTAGCAATAGATCATTAATAATTTTGTTAGTAATTTTCATTAGTGATTTGCCCTAAAACTGGACTGAAAGTGTTCACAAAGATTGTTAGACGCTAAGTGTTCATTTAGCTGTTCCGCAACAATTTTTTCGAGGATTTTCGGATTAAAGGGAAGGTGGGACACCGGCAAATAGTTTACCATAAGGTCAGGATCTAGGTTAGATCTTTTGAGCAGAGGATGAATAACCTCTTTTATGAATGCTAGGGGAACAGTACCAGAGGAAAGTTATAAGTTAAGGATATTAAGCACTGATGGTCCTAATATTACAAACAGCTCCATGATCGGTTTCCCAGGAAACGGATCAAGTAAACATGTTTGTTTTGTCCCACTTACAAGTAGAAGGAGTTCCTATAATGTTATTCCTCAAAAAGAGAGAGATTATTTTGGAAGGCAATACACGTCGTCCATACATTTGTATCTGCGTTAATAGAACCCAGTTGGAACTTGGACACGTTATCTTTAATATCTGTGTGCAGCCACCTAATTATAATTGTCCAGAATTATGTCCATGTTTAACAAAATAGTTTATTATCATGCAGTCACATAAATAAAACTCACTTTGCAATAAAACGGAAAATAAACGGCTCCTATTTTTAGAGTCTTTGGTGTTTACTAGGCCTTTTGCGAGTCAGCTCCCTAAGACTAGCTTCAATGTCGGGTGCTCAGGCCCCGGGAATACAATTAATTATGGCTGGTTTACTAAGCTATATGTTCCGGGAGATGGAGTGCCCTATGACTAAGGTGTGTAGAACTACCTAACAGGCAAAATCCATTATGTGTCTCAACCGGTTCACTGTAGATTGTAGGCCGCTTAGGACTGCTACAAGCTGGGTGAGTCAGCTTGGTACAGCTAACACTAGAAAACGTATATGCGGCGACTAAAGTTACAAAATGACTCTACTATAACTGGCGGACAAGGTCCTTTAGTCCATGAGGACGGTGGATGAAGAGCAGGGAGCCATACTCCCGTTTTTATCACCGAGTCGAGTTCTTGATGTCTTCGGAGTAATAGGCAAAGAGTAGCAGCAGCGTGAGGGAGCAGATGCTTTTGGAGCGCAGTTGCTTTGGACCGGGAATAGCTTAGCTTCGTTAGCTTAGCAGCTAGCTAGCTGAGAGAGAGGTGGTGAGACAGATAGTGGGTGTTGTGTTACAAACGTTTGTAGTTTGATACGACTACTATATATGTTGGAGAAGTAATAAAGAAAGCTGTACTGTAAAACAATTATAAGCACACAGATAGAAAGATAACACTTAGCTTAGGCGCGGTAGCGAGCGGCAGCAGACATTTTTGGACGTGACGTCACTCCTCATAATTCAAAGTTCATCATAAATCATGCCTCTCTCCTGGACAGAAGAAGGCTGAGGACGTATCCCAATAAGTTGGTACACTTTCGTCAATCCCCCTCCCCCATTTCTTTGCAAGATTTGAGACATTTTTCATCTAAACGGGAATATATTAACATCCTAGCAGTCAGCATCCTAATGACAGCAGACCTTATACAGAAAGTGGTGTTTTATTATGTTTGTTGGCTTTTATGAAGTCTGTGGTGAGTAATAATCAGTGATGAAGAAAACGAGTGAATGTTGTGGTGCGTTTTTTAAATTAATGCGCCACGTATGCTTAAAATGATCAAAATGCGTAAATATTAAATGTTATCCTACATGTGCCTGTTATTACATTACATTACATAGATACTTACAGTGTGTACATAAAACCTTCATGCAGGTGTTTGTATGTTTTTTTAAGGGCTTTGTAGGCGGAATAGAGCGCCACCTATAGGTTCCATTGTAAACAGACTTCTGATCACATTTATTTAATAGTAAAAAAAATACATCCATCATCATGTCTTTAACAATGATTGTGAACGATAGGCAAAATTCCAAAAAAAGTGCAGTTCCCCTTTAAGAGTGTCACAGAGAGACCGCATCAGAGATACAAGGAGATTGGAAAAGTAAGAGAAAGGCAGACTGCAAATGTCACTTGTTAATTTTCTAGTTCAGCTCTTTGTTAAAGAACCACAAGTTGGGCAAAAAGTTGTGAAACATTTGGACATGTGCATTCCTAAGTTAAGAGAAGATCTAATTATGTTCACCTGTAAAAGGATAAAGTGCATTTTGAGTTTATCCTAAAATTTCACGAGGAAGCTGAATAGCCCTAACTTTTAGTGAATAGTGTACATACCATTGCAACTAGCATTTTTATAATGCAGATCAGAAGAAGGAAGTATGTTAATAGGAAGTGTTACAGTGGAATACAGTGTGAACAATTCATTTCTGAGGATTTGCTCCCAGAAGCAAGACAGTGTAATTGATGGCATGCAAGACAATTAAAAAAAAAGTAAGACTGATATCTTTACAAACATCAGCAGGGAAGGGCTCTTTGTTTACCAAAGGACTGGACAGGACTGTCATAGCTAAGTCTGCAAATAGAGACTTGTCTTATCTTAAGTAACCATGCACAAATATAATAATATTATTGACACATTGAGATGTATTTATTTACAGTACTACTGATAAACTATTATAGCTAAATGATAAAGTTCATGAACAGGGTTCATTTGTTTGGCTATTTTCAGGAAAACCTAACAAACCTCAACGTGGCACAAGCTAATCTAGTTATGCACTTCATTTATAGTTCTCATCATTGGTCACAAAGGGGCAGCACAGCCTCCTGTTATTTCTCTCTATGCTTTGGAGGTGGTGCATCCAAACACATTTCTCAAGACTCGTGAGTCACTCTTCATGACTATTAAAATGAGGATGTATTAAAATGAGGATGTATAAACCGCATCAACAAAGAAAATTGAAAATGGCAACACACATTACATCCATTCACACTACATCTGGGGTCCCTTCCAAAGTTTTTTATTGTTTCCATTTGGTTGAGTTTTTTTGTGCCCCTGATGCGGGATCAGAAAGATGTTGTTGTGGTTTGTGTAGATCTTTGAGACATTTGCGATTAAGTGGTTTATAAATAAACTTTGAATAGTGATTGATTGAGCATTGCACCTGCTTTTTTACAGCATGTCAACTGAATTACATAGACAGAAAGGAACAGATCTCTTCAGCAGAAGGGGACAAGAAAATTAATTTATAGGGTTACAATGCAATATATTGCAGAATATTTTTATGCTTGAGAATCTACTTGCCGCAGTTTACATCTATCAATCCATCCATCTTATTCTGCTTATCCTTTAGATTACGGGAGCTGCAGCCTAAGCAAAGAAGCCCAGACTTCCCTCTCCCTTGCTATTGTGTCCCACTTTTTCGAGGGGATCCTGAGGCCTTCCAAGGCCAGCTGAGAGACATAGAGCTTGATTTTCTAAGGGTTTGCGGCCGTCCCAGAAACCTGAGGGTTGCAGGTTCGCTCTCCGCCTATTTACATCCAAATCGCTGCCGTTGTGTCTTTTGGCAGGACACTTCACCCTTGTCCCCAGTGCCGCTCACACTGGTGAATAAATGACGAATGATAGGTGGTGGTCGGACGGGCCGTAGGCGCAAACTGTCAGCCACGCTTCCGTCAGTCTACCCCAGGGCAGCTGTGGATGTGAAAGAAACTTACCACCACTAGGTGTGAATGAATGATTGGTTCTCACTTTTCTGCGAAGCGCTTTGAGTGTCAAAAATAGTGGTATATATATCTAATTATTATTATTATTGGATCCACTCGACATCCATTGCACCAGCCCCACTTGGGTTGGGGTTTTCTTCATCACTGATTATTACGCACCACAGACTTCATAAAAGCCAACAAACATAATAAAACACCACTTTCTGTATAAGGTCTGCTGTGGTCCCCTCCAAGGTTTCTCATTGTATGCAATTGGGTTGAGTTTTTTCTGGCCCTGATGTGGGATCTGAGCCGAGGATGTCATTGTGGCTACCATGAATTGATTAACGTGGACCCCGACTTAAACAAGTTGAAAAACTTATTCGGGTATTACCATTTAGTGGTCAATTGTACGGAATATGTACTGAACTGTGCAATCCACTAATAAAAGTATCAATCAATCAATCAAAAGGCTTGTGCAGCCATTTGAGACACTTGTGATTAAGGGCTGTATAAATAAACTTTAATTGATTGATTGAATACATATTTAGCACACGCAACGTGATTTCTTAACACTCATCCCTGTTTTGCAAGCACTATTTTGTGTTTTATTTAGCACGAATCAGATGGACGTGCAAATTTCCAGGTCCACACACAGCTGCAGGATCGGTGCTCGTGCTGCACATACAGTTGATGGACAGGCGAGAATCCTCAGTCTTACATGTGAGTGTCAACATATTGGACTAACAGAAATAAAAAAAATATTAGACATATTGTCTATTCAGAAATTTCATTTTAAGTAATTATAAAGCTGACAGATGACTTATGGGGCTGATTAAAATATATTCAATTGATGCGTTTTGCTGTCCTTTAGTATTTTGTTTTTAACAACGTTCGTTTTGTTTGTTTTTTTTACATATAATATAGGGATAGGTTTATTGTCAACACTAAATGGTCCAGAGTATGTGACTGTGAGTGTGAACGTTGTCTGTTTATCTGTGTTGGCCCGCGATTATGTGGCGACTTGTCCAGGTTGTACCATGCCTTCCACCCAAATGCAGCTGGGACAGGCTCCAGCACCCCCTGAGACTGCGCCAGGGACAAGAGGTAGAACAATGGATGGATGGATATTTTACTAAATATATTTTTTTATGTAAAGAAAATATATATATATATATATATATATATATATATATATATATGTATATATATAAAAGTTGCTTTTTTTTGTGTCTTGAGTGGAGTAATGTGCAGCCTCTCACCAATTAGCACACCTTCAGCGGTAAATAACAAAACAAAAAGTGGTATCATTGTAAATACATTGCAGGACTGCTTGTAAAATGCCCATAAAATGTAGTAGATTTCTCCTGCATGTTTGAAAACATGGCAAAACACCACATGATAGCATGGTTGTGCAGTAAATGAGTTTTTCCGTGGTGATGCCCCGCAAAATTCTCATTCAAATAAAGAGGTCTGCACCACTTGACAATTGACATGCAGTCTTAGCAGATCGCACGCCCACGAATAATACTAATAATAGATTGCACACGCTGTTTAGTGCACGGTATTTGGATCTTGGTAAATCTGGCCCATTGTCTCTCCAACGCATCCTGAGTCTTCTCCAAAGCTTCCTACTGGTTGGACGTGCTCAGAACATTTCCCCTTTTCACAACGACGAGCCGATGCATAGTGTACAGTACATCACAGCATACGCTGATTAGCCTGTTGACCTCACAATCTATTGTTCCCTCACTCGTAAACAAATTCTCAAAGTATATAAAATCACCCACAAACTACAAATGACACTCTAATCTTTTTCAGGCAAGAACCATTGACTTGGACTTGGAGGTGCTGATTCTAATAAAAGCCGAATTCACTAGTGAGAGAAGGAATTTATGACCCGATGAAACCAGCAGGACCACAAAATCAGGAAAAAGCAGAGACTCAATCTTGATACTGGTCATACAGTGAGCGGACCACCTGATTTTGGCACTTTTGGAAATTTTCTGAGGGACACTGTAAAATGTCTTTTCCAAGTTGACAAAAAAATGTAGACCGGTTGAGCAAAACCCTCAAGAACCCTACTGAGAGTATAGAGCTTGTCCACAGTTCCAAGACCAGGACAAAAACCACACTTCTTCTACCGAAACCGAGGTTCGACTATCCAGCAGATCCGCCTCTCCAGTATCCCTGAATAGACCTTACCAGGAAGGCTGAGGAGTGCGAGTCCACGATTGTTGGACCACACCCTCTGGTCCCCCTTCTTAAAAAGGGAGCCCCCCCAACGCCACCACTTCTGATTTCAAAACTAGCCATTGTTCATTTAGTTTAAAAAAAATAAATAAATATATATATATATATACTGTATACTGTATCTGCAATGAGGGGGCGACTTGTCTAAGGTGTACACCGCCTTCCGCCTGATTGTAGCTGAGATAGGTACCAGCGCCCCCGCGACCCAGAAGGGAATAAGCGATAGAAAATGGATGGATGGATGTATACTCTATATATCCGATACAAGGGCAAAAATGTAATAAAATGAAGAAGCCATATTTGTACTAATGCAGACATTAGGGCTGTCAAAAGCGAACAATTTTCAATTGCATTAGGTGTATTTTGTCCTTAACAAATTCATAATTAATCACAATTGATCACAGATAAAGAGTTTTTTTAAAATCTTGAATAAGTGTGCCGTAGACAGATCATTTGCATGTTTTTAATACTATCAGCATGGGGCTGGATCATTTGTTTGCATTATGTAAATGTTTGTTTATCACACATTGTTTTTTTCAAACAGACACCCATCCATCCATCCATTTTATACCGCTTGTCCCTTTTGGTGTTGCGGGGGGTACTGGAGCTACACAATAGACAAAAACTCTTATACACAGGCACTCACAAACGCATGCATGCACATCAAAGGTAACTAGCGTTAACTCTTTATTGTCGCGTTAACTTTGACAGCCTTAACAGATTTATGATTTCACAGTGACAACTGTCCCTGTGACGGCAACCATAACGAGGATGTGGCTTGTGATGAAAACAAGTTTGACGCCCACATTTTCATCATATTTGGCTATGTCTATACTAAGCCGGATAACCCCTTAAAAGAATAATTATTTAGATTAAGCCCCGTTTCAGCCACACTAAACCATTGTTTAAAGTAACCCTCCTTGGATATTTTTTTACATGGGTAAGTGCGCCGTGTATTTCTTGAATCTCCTGCTCTTAGCTTTGTATGAAAAGCTTTGTATAAATTTATTATAAGAACTTGCACGGAAAGCAACACTGGAGGTGACTATGGCATGCGTATTTTCCGTGCATGCGTACTAGGTCGCATTGCGCCGGCGGACAGAGGGGGAGAGGGGGTCTTAAATTACCATTGTGCGTGTGTGGACAAGGATAAGGCTAGGTGGGATTTACCCTGGATAACCTTAGCTGGCTTAGTGTAAACGGGGGCCTTAGTCTGTCTTTATAAAAACAGAGACCGATAGCGCTCCTTTTCAGTGTTTCAATTCAGATTATTTTGATATTTTGAACAACAGAAGTCAACAATGGGAATCAATTAATGGTGTTAAAGGTGCAAAGAACAAAACAAAATGCATGATTTTAAAATAGTCCAATTCAAACACATGTGACTGAAGAGTGCAAAATGCGGCAAAACCAACTACATTGAAACAATAAAACTGTATATTAATCAAAACTATGACATCTAAAGCTAGCTTCCACTGAAAGACATTGAATTTTTTTCCCCCTCTCTTCATAAAATATTTTTCTGTGCAGAGTTTATAAACATATATTTGTGTTTTAAAGACATTTGAATGGATTATTTAGTTCACTTAAGAGAGAACATTTTATTTTGTCTTTCCTAGTCATGTTGTGCTGTGTTAGTTGTGTGTGGTGTATGACCAAAAATGCTACCTCCTGATACAAATAAGATGATTGTATGGTAGTTCAATTTAGAAAATATTTATTTTTTGTTTTTTCCGAAGGGACTCTTATGACTATCTAATATAAATGCATAACAACAGTTGAAACAAAGTGAATCAAAGAGTATTGTGTGTTGCATATTAAATATATGAAAAATATCTTGAAGTAAGCCCTAGTCATAGGGAAGTTTCGATCCAGGTTTTCAGCATTGGTTATTCTTGTGAACTGACATTCAGAGGTGATATGTGCGTAAAAAGCTCCTTGATTCTAGAAATAACACATTCAACGCTATATTTAAACACCTTATTTACACTGCATAGGAGACAAGTTTCACTGGCTGTGTCACATCTATATAAAGCACAAAGTCTGGCAAGAGAGGCAGAGAAGCCACACCATCCTGTCAAACAGATACACAGTGAGAAAACAGGAGAAATTATGTGAGAAGATAACTTTTTTTTAACAAAATCTGGAAACAAAGAGGGGCGATCATTACAACACATCTGACACATTAAGTAAATTCACAACATCTCCCAACAGTCATCAGACTATTCACATGCTGGGTCAGCGTCATGTGATCGGAGAAGGAAGTGGGCTCACATGAGCCAAATAAAATGACATTAAATAAAATAATCTGTGATTGGCCAGAATTGAAGTGGCTCTTTCTACCATATTTCTTCTTCATGTCGCCATTTGTCGACCTATAGCCAAGCATCACACCAGTGTCTTCCATGTGACAGCATCACAGAGTATAATAAAATTTCACAAACAAAGAAATTAACTAAAAAATGCAGAAGTGGGGAAGAGGTTAGGAAAGCCCTGATCAGTTTACGCCTTCAGACGGGATTTTTTTTTTTTGCCACACAGAACCACAGACTATAGAAAAGCCGCCAAAACTGCAAAAAAATGTGAAGATTCAGAGCAGACACACAAACTGGAATCCCTCAAACATATGCAACAAGATCTCTGTGTTGAGACAGTGGTGTTCTGTCCTCGCCACGTCTGGCCGTGACAATAGGGTTATGGTTAGGGTGAGCAGGCAACATTCTGCTGCAAAACCTCACCGTTCATCCATAGTTACACAAGTTTCACAAGCACCTATTACAACACAAGTACTAGGGGTGTACAAAAAATATCAAACAGATAATTATCGGACCGACATGTGGAATTATGACATCATACTAAGAAATCAGATAACATTTGAAAATAGATTAGATTACATCATATTGCATACTGTAACTGTAACTGTGCTGTAGGAGGGATAGGGTGCACAAATCAACCAAGCGCTCCTTTACCTCCTTGTGGGAGGTCCCTTAACTTCCCCTCAGCTCACTGTAAACAAACATGGCTTCAAACGTGTGGGACATTTTCACTGTTTCAGAGGAAGACATTTTGCGTTGCTACTTGCACCAAATGTTCTGCCAACATTTTTCAAGGAGGGACAACATTGCGCCTCAACACATCAAACCCTATGAACCACCTGAAACACCAACATCGCTACGACGGTATTCTGAAAGCCTTCTAAGACACCTACTACCCAGCCACAATGAAAGGTGTGCACAAACCAGTTAAAAAAGTGATAGTAGGGCTGGGCGATATGGCCTTTTTTTAATATCTCGGTATTTTTAGGCCATATCGCGATATACAATATATATCTCGGTTTATGCCTTAGCCTTGAATTAACACTTGATACATATAATCACAGCAGTATGATGATTCTATGTGTCTACATTAAAACATTCTTGTTCATACTGCATTAATATACTGTATGCTCATATCAAACTTTCATGCAGAGAGGGAAATCACAACTAAGTCAATTGACCAAAACTGTATTTATTAAACAGTTATTAGCAGGTGACTTTTCAAATGATGCTACATATTACATGTAATGCTACTTTTGGTAGCAACGCTTGTGCCCCACACTTGACAAATTAAAGTTGTCTATTCGACATATTCCCGCTTGAAGCCGAACCACCGTCAGACGATGGACCCGTGCTGTTTTTCTTGGGAATTAATTCTTCCTTCATTTGTTACCAGATTCGCACCTTCTTTCTCTTGTATTACCACCCGCAACACTCCGCTAGCATCACAGCTAACGTTAGCCACGCTGCTACCTCTCTGCTCCGTGAGGGCGTATACGTATGTGATGTTTGACGTGACAGTATGTGACGTATGACGTGACAGTGTGTGACGTGTGTATGTTTGTGCGCTTGCTGTCTGTGAGAAGGAGACACAAGTAGGAGTGGGAAGAGCCTGTAGCAACTAAAAACAACTGCGTGAGAACGTATACTCGAATATTACGATATAGTCATTTTCTATATCACACAGAGACAAACCCGCGATACATCACATATATAGCCCAGCCCTAAGTGATAGACAAGTTACCGTTAAATCCCACCTAACTTTATCCTTGTCCACACACACACAATGGTTGTTTAAGACCCCCTGCCCCTTTGTCAGCCTGCGCAACGCGACCTATTACGCATGCGCGGAAAATGCGCACGTCATAGTCACCTCCAGTGTTGCTTTGTGTCCAAATTCTTAAATATAACTTATCTGAACAAAATCCATTGTTGTGGTATTTCAATTAACTGGAATTCAGTGTGCTGTGGGGCCCTATTGTAGTGAATCACACCTGAGCCATCATAAATTAATCAAATATTTATTGTACAAGAAAGTACACATTGTGACATAGAACATTTGACAACAATCAATCAATCTAGGGATCTAGATATCTGGTCAGGACACTCCTCACTTTTCTGCCTTCACCTTCATTGTCCATCCGTTTTTGATGACTTTATATACTCTGGACCTAGACGTTGAGTCCACAAAATACATGGCAGTAAATAACTGATACAGTCTGCTTTGCCAGTCCAAAAGCATTCGCTGTTTTCTGTAGTTAGTCTTCCCTCGACAGCCAGGTAATACAAAGCACACTATACCTTTTTTATCATATCCACGGTAGCACGCATTCTCGTTGACTCTCCTTCCACAAATGGACAAAGTTTTTCAGTAAGTAGAATCAGAACTGACCTCGACATTCGAAAGTTCTCTTGCCATTCGAGAAGCAATCGCCTTCTCTTAAGGTATTCATGTGTAATTTCCACAAGTGTCTGTACATGTAGAGGAAGCTCCGAGTTATGAAACCGCTTTATTATGAAGCTGGGCTGTGGCGCGTTCTTTCTGACGTCACAACCGGTGTGGGGTGCGGTCTTGCTGGCGTTACTTCCTCTCCAAACTCAGTTTGTAAACGATCAGTGAGTCCATACAAAGCTGATTGCCTCAGATTCAAGAAATACACGGCGCAGTTACCCGTGTAAAAAATTGTCCGAGAAGGGGGAACCTTAAACGCTGGTTTAGTGTGGCTGAAACGCAGCTTAGGCTAAATAATCATTCGTTTAAGTCAGGGGTCGGGAACCTTTTTGGCCGAGAGAACCATGAAAGCTAAATATTTCAACATGTATTTCCGTGAGAGACATGTCATATTTTTTAACACTGAATACAACTAAATGCATGCTTTTTTTAAGTAAAACCATCATTTTTAGAGTATAATAAGTCCCTAATTCTTTTTAATAACATTGTTGTTTCTTGAACAGGTGCGGTAGAAAACGGATGAATGGATTAGACTTAGACTTCGACTTCCTTTTTTATTGTCATTCAAATTTGAACTTTACAGTACAAATAAGAACAAAATTTCTTTGCATTAGCTCTTGGTAGTGCAGGATTAAAAAAAAGCAATAAGGTGCAGATATAAATAAACAGATTACTGTACAGATAAATACATTGCACTTTTTCACATGCGTCCATGTTTATGGATGTATGTTATATTGTCTTTTTTATTCCAGCGAGTTAATCCATTTTGGGGGGAGTTGAGGGAATAATTTAATTATGATGCGTTCAAGAGTCTTATGGCTTGAGGGAAGAAGCTGTTACAGAACCTGGAGGTTCTGCTACGGAGGCTGCGGAACCTCTTCCTAGAGTCCAGCAGTGAAAACAGTCCTTGGTGGGGGTGGGAGGAGTCTTTGCAGATTTTCTGAGCCCTGGTCAGGCAGCAGCTTTTTGCGATCTCCTGGATAGAAGGAAGAGGAGGCCTGATAATCTTTTCCGCCGTCCTCACCACTCTCTGGAGAGACTTCCAGTCTGAGGCATTTCCAGGCTCCAGTCCAGACAGAGATGTTGTTGGTCAGCATGCTCTCTATAGTGCCTCTGTAGAATGGGGGGAGGGAGCTGTGCTCTTTTTATCCGACGCAAAAAGTGCATGCGCTGCTGAGCTCTTCTTACAAGAGCTCCGGTGTGTAGGGACCAGGTTATATTGTCAGTGATATGCACCCCCACGAACTTGGTGCTGCTTACCATCTCCACCGCTGTGCCGTTGATGAAGAGTTAAAATGCATGACAATATTTTATATTTTGAATGTTATTTTTAACATCGTGATTACCAGCGGAATTATTCATTACTTATCTTGTTAAGCAATGTCAGCTGAGATTTATCTGAGAGCCAGATGCAGTCATCAAAAGAGCCACATCTGGCTCTACCAGGGGCGCTCACACTTTTTCTGCAGGTGAGCTACTTTTCAATTGACCAAGTCGAGGAGATCTACCTCATTCCTATTTATAATTTATATTTATTTATTTATGAAAGAGACATTTTTCTTAACAAGTTAATGGTGTTTAATGATAATACAAGCATATTTAACACACATAGATCTCTTTCTTTCATGAAGACAAGAATATAAGTTGATGTGTTTGATTCTGATGACTTGCATTGATTGGAATTAGACAGTGGTGCTGATAACGTCCGCATTTTCAAATGTAGGAAAAAAAAAGTCTTCCTTTCTGTCCAATACCACATGAAAGTGGTTGGATTTGGCATCTCATTTGTCCAACTTGCATACTCGTTTTCAAACACTTTGTTATGAGAGTAGCATATGTGTGTGGCCCTTTAATGTCTGGCAGCAGGTGAGTGACGTCAGTGAGTGTGCGGGTGGGCAAGCAAGTGAGAAAGCGGTCGCTGATGGCGGGGGAGAAATATATTGGCATCAAACTCCATAGCTTGCTAGCTTGTGCACGCTAGCTTTCTGAGACTTTTATTTTGTTAGCACAGGCAGGATGAAACAGGTCTTTTATGGTGAAGACAGGAACTGTGCAGTCGGTCTTTTGAGTTCTGACAGTAGGTACGGAGTCTCTAGAAATAAAATGTGTTTCTCTGCGTCCGCCCTGTTAGTGATTTTTTTCTTAAATATGAGCTTGCAGCAGCCAGCGTCATCTCACAAGATCCTCGGGTGCCGAGAATGTCAAACAACTGACGAAAGTGAAGTCTTGGTATGATTGATGATTGCTCATTTTTATGTATATTTTTTAATGCCTGGCTTGAGATCGACTGACACACCCTCCGAGATCGACCAGTCGATCGCGATCGACGTAATGCCCACCCCTGCTCTAGAGCCATAGGTTCCCTACCCCTGGTTTAAGGAGTTATCCGGCTTAGTGTAGACATAGTTAAAGAAAAGCCTTTTCTAATGTGCCTTCACACATGACATGCATTACTATATATCCTTACATTACATTTAAGACGACACATTACCTGGTGGTGTGCACGCCCCACATACACTAATATTTACTCAATTAATCTCCTGGGGATGCATGCATTTATTTTCCAAGCAGGACACAACTTTTGCAATGATTTATCTCACAAAAAGAAAAGAATGCAACACAGAACATAATATATAATACAGGTATTATGAGTTAAAGGGAAACAACACTACCATAAAGTCTAACTTGAGTCATTCATACCAAGTACATCAAGTGGATAATGCTGATGTTTTGACTTCCAGCAGCCGTTAGGGCTGAGGAGCATCGGGCTGAACTCTGACCTGTCTACTCTCTCTGGGCTAATATTTGAAGTGGACGTTAACAAGACAACACCCTAATGTTGCATAAGAGCGTGCCAGCGCAAAAAAAAAAAAAAAAGATCAACAAGGAGGGGTAGTTTAGGTCAGCGGGGAGCCCATAACTTGCCCTGACAAGCACTTTACGATGGATGTGTGGCCTCATTAGCACCTTAACACCAAAACCGCTTCAGTGTGCCAAATAACTGACCTGCTTTTTAAGGGTTGACTCTTCAGCTCGTAATAGGTTTTAGGTTCCTCTTGTAAGTCCTCTCCATCATCAAAGTCAGGAACTATTCCTGATTCGTACTGCATGCTTGAACGTGTCAACTTTTAGCGGTGTCGAAGTCGTGAAAAAAAGGCAGCGTTGCGCGGCTCCGTGCGTCGCCCCTGTGAAGCACTGACAAGGCGAGAAGCATCTGTCCGGCACCCGGAGCTCTGTAGTCCTCAACGCGGAGCCACTAACTGCCTGCCCACGCTCGCAGGGGGAAGCCAACTACGACAACCACAATGCACCGCGGCCGCGAATCTCACGCGTACAGCCCATTGGCTGACAGGAGCAGGGTGTTTACACTTTTACAATGGAGAAGCTTCAGCAGTTTTTGTAATGTTGAATATTACAGTAAGTCTTTTATTTAACACCAATTAACAACTGTATGTTCACGTTGTTAATATGTCTATGTAGGTTTATTCAAAGTACATAATTGTGAGACCCATAAAATGTTAAAATTGTTTTTGCATTAAATAATTTTATTGGGTGTGAACAATATTGTTTTTTATGTGTTTATTTTTTTCTAACACGAGTTATCTTTTAGTGAAGAAGGAGCTCAGCCGGAAGGCAAAGCTCTCAATTTAGCGGTCGATCTACGTTCCCACCCTCACCTATGCTCATGAGCTTTGGATCATGACCGAAAGGTCAAGATCACGGGTACAAGCGGCCGAAATGAGTTTCCTACGCCAGGTGGCGAGGCTCTCCCTTAGAGATAGGGTGAGAAGTTCTACCATCCGGGAGGAGCTCAAAGTAAAGCCACTTCTCCTCCACATCAAGAGGAGCCAGATGAGGTGGTTCGGGCATCTGGTCAGGATGCCACCCGAACGCCACCCTAGGGAGGTGTTTAGGGCACGTCCAACCGGTAGTAGGCCACGGGGAAGACCCAGGACACGTTGGGAAGACTATGTCTCCCGGCTGGCCTGGGAACGCCTCGGGATCCCCCGGGAAGAGCTAGACGAAGTGGCTGGGGAGAGGGAAGTCTGGGCTTCCCTGCTTAGGCTGCTGCCCCCGCGACCCGACCTCGGATAAGCGGAAGAAGATGGATAGATGGATTGAGTTATCTTCAGTCCAATTGAATAACTGACCGTGATGAGGTTTCATCCATGAATTGATTAACGTGGACCCCGATTTAAACAAGTTGAAAAACTTATTCGGGTGTTACCATTTAGTGGTCAATTGTACGGAATGTGTACCGAACTGTGCAATCTACTAATAAATGTTTCAATCAATCACGGTTTTTGTATTTTAAATCAAGCACACGTAAATGACATACCTCCACCTGCCTATATTTTTCAATTGTATTTTTATGAGTCTTTTTTTTTTTGGTTGAGTTAAATGTCCAAACATGTTCAGAATAATATGCAACAGTCACTTTTTCTTCAAAGACTGTAGATTATTTTTTTTGCTATTTGGTGCATTTGTTGCATTAACATTATTCATCATTCTATATGAAAAAGTAGTAGTAAGTCCTCATGGGCCCATGGCCATGCCAAATATATTTCCCAGAGGTTTGGGTTTTAATATTTTAAAAGTAATTATTATGCAAACTGTGCACCTATGATTAAACATGCAAAAAAAAAAAAAAAGACAGAATTTCCACCTTGAAATAAGAGAATATCTGAATAGACTTCACAATTTACGTATCTTGTGCTCATAACGCTTGTTGTTGCAGAAGGCCAATTTGAGAAGACAGATCTTCTATCTTCTGCACAGTACAACATAATTTATACTTTTTAGTGCTGACAAATGATTGATTGATTAAATTAAATTAGTTTTTAGTTTTAATTAATTCATTTTATTGATCAGATTATTAACACATTTGAGATGTGATTACAATGATTAATCACAGTAAATAACTTGCTTGCATAATCAAAATAAATTTTAAAATGCCAAATGCTAATCATAAACAAAACATTTTTTAAATATTTCACTTGAATGTACATCATATATAAGTCAAAACTTCCAAATAATATTATCTAGTGCCTTGGGGTGTGTTTTGAAACAGAATTTGCTACCGAACTCCCCAGTCTGAGTTGTCTCACTCATCTTTAAACTGACATGTGCATTGATCTTATAAAACTCCACGCAGGCTTTCATGTGACCATCCGTGCAGGTTAAAGTAAAGAAAATGTAGTAATTTATTGTTACAATAAATTGGGTGATTTATCTGCGTTGGTACATAATTAATGTAATAATTGTTCACGATTAATGACATACGTTAACTTGTTAAATGTGAAAGCCCTAATTATTTTTTAATATTTTGCATTTAAAATAAAGCAGGTGAAAAGTTTGTCCTTTACAGAGGACAAACATGCATTGCTGGGTCTCATAAGGATACCAGCACACAAAATGGTTTGCTATAATCTGTTACTCGTTAAGTTTTCAATAGTACTGTTAATGATAATAACAATTGCAATCTTTGATGAACACTGTCATGGCAGCATCTTTAAACATTAAATGTGTGTATGTCTTGTTGATAATGATGCAGCACCGATTAATGATATATTATTTTATCACCAACAATATTTTGCTCCTATATATGGTAAATGTACCTGTACGGCACTTTTCTACCTTCAAGGTACTCAAAGCGCTTTGACACTATTTCCACATTCACCCATTCACACACATTCACACACTGATGGCGAGAGCTGCCATCAGCACTTACCACGACCCATCAGGAGCAAGGGTGAAATGTCTTGATCAAGGACACAATGGACGTGATGAGGTTGGTAGTAGGTGGAAGAAAAAATATATAAATAATTATTTTATACTGAAGGCAAGAATTATTCAACTTGCAATTCCTAATTGATATTATGGAGTGAATATGAAATTAAACAAAATATAAAGTAGAATAGACAACATATAATTAAGATAATGGTGTAAAATCAATCACTATAAATAAGCAAATAGCTCTTAAAACTAGGAACATTTCTGGAAATGACATTTTAAACCTTGGAAAGTGGCAAATCATTTGCAGTGTGGACCGAGCTACAGATACCCTCTCAACACTTGGTGGCAGTGTTAAGCTACACAAGCCTTAGTGTAAGCTACAAGGGCTACATGCTAAAACTGGATGTAAATTCAAATTAAATATTTGCATTCATCTTGCTGCATGACACAAACTCACACCCCTAAAAAGACACAACACACCACTATCATTGCTTCTTTGTCATAATGATAGATGATAATGCGGCATATGTGAGATTCTCATCCAGTCACATTTGACAGAAAAGACAATAGAAAAGATGACACACATTATTCTGCTTGTTGTAAGGGAGTGCTCATTACCCACAACCCCTTTTTAAGGGAGAGGCCCCAGACTTTTGGGCCACAAAGCCCTTTGTTATGCGCTCGAGTGGGAAAACTATAAGTACATTATAAATAATTCATATTATACTGGCTGCCTCAGAATAAATCACCCCAAAAGAACAGTTATCACATCCAAACTGGAAGCCATAGTGCATGGACAATATCTAGCATGATTCCAAACTTAAATGAGGCTGGAAGTTAAAACTTAGTTTGCACAACATTAACCTTAATGAGCAGCGACCGTGCAAACACGACAGACTAATGAGCTGAAATCCAAACAAACAACCTAAGTGAGCAATTCCTTTTCGGATGTGAAGACGGAGACAGCGCCTTTAAAGGTGACAACCATCATCCAATCAGCTGTGACCACGGATAACTTCCTGTGTATCGCTGTGAAAACAGGATCCTGGTAGGTGAAACAAGACAGTATCCGTGTATTTAGTGCTGATGACATCACTGTTGATTAAAACTTGACATATTTTTTCCTTTTACCATTCAGAAAAAACAACTAATGCTGTCAAATTATTATTTTTCTAAAATCAGATTAATCACGCTCTAGAGCAGGGGTCCCCAAACTCTGGCCTGCGGGCAGGATACGACACGCCAGCGTCCAAAAACCGGCCCGCGGAATGTCCCAAGTTAAAGTTGTTTTTTTATTAGTTTTTTTATTTTTCTATTATTATTTTAGAAAATCTTCCATCCATCCATCCATTTTCTACCGCTTATTCCCTTTTGGGGTCGCGGGGGACGCTGGCGCCTATCTCTCTGTCCTTTCTAATCCATTTTCTACTGCTTGTTACTCTCGGTGTGTCCTAGCCGCCCAGGCAAATCATATTGTCTAAAAATACTAGCGATATTTGATAATAGCTTTCTTGCCGATAGCCGATATTCCGATATTGTCCATCCATCCATTTCTACCGCTTATTCCCATTTGGGGTCGCGGGGGGCGCTGGCGCCTATCTCAGCTACAATCGGGCGGAAGGCGGGGTACACCCTGGACAAGTCACCATCTCATCGCAGGGCCAACACAGACAGACAGACAACATTCACACTCACATTCACACACTAGGGCCAATTTAGTGTTGCCAGTCAACCTATCCCCAGGTGCATGTTTTTGGAGGTGGGAGGAAGCCGGAGTACCCAGAGGGAACCCACGCATTCACGGGGAGAACATGCAAACTCCACACAGAAAGATCCCGAGCCTGGGATTGAACCCAGGACTGCAGGACCTTCGTATTGTGAAGCAAACGCACTAACCCCTCTGCCACCGTGAAGCCCCTTCGATATTGTCCAACTCTTAATTATCGATTCCGATATCAACCGATAGCGATATATGCAGTTGTGGAATTAACACATTATTATGCCTAATTTTGTTGTGATGCCCCGCTGGATGCATTGAACAATGTAACAAGGTTTTCCAAAATAAATCAACTTAAGTTATGGGAAAAAAAAGCCAAAATGCCATATTTATTATTGAAGTCACAAAGTGCATTATTTTTTTTTACATGCCTCAAAACAGCAGCTTGGAATTTGGGACATGCTATCCCTGAGAGAGCATGTGGAGGTTGAAGTGGGCAGGGTTGGGGGCGGGGTTGAGGTGTGGGGGGGTAGTAAGTAGCGGGTGGTGTATATTATAGCGTCCCGGATGAGTTAGTGCTGCAATGGGTTCTGGGTATTCGTTCTGTTTTGTTTATGTTGTGTTACGGTGCGGATGTTCTCCCGAAATGTGTTTGTCATTCTTGTTTGGTGTGGGTTCACAGTGTGGCGCATATTTGTAACAGTGTTAAAGTTGTTTATACAGCCACTCTCAGTGTGACCTGTATGGCTGTTGACCAAGTACGCGTGGCATTCACTTGTGTGTGTCTAAAGCTGTAGATATTATGTGACTGGGACTGCCCGTAAGGGCAGTGCCTTTAAGGTTTATTGGCGCTCTGTACTTCTACGTCCGTGTACACAGCGGCGTTTTAAAAAGTCATAAATTTTACTTTTTGAAACCGATACCGATATCTTTGAAACCGATACCACTGACATCCGCGGTCAAGGTAAAATTAAGAAAAGTGTATATCCATGATCAATGCAATATTTTTGGGGTGAAAAATCACATTAATCACACTTCGGTATTTTAAACAGTGCTACAAACAATATATTAAGAACCGTCATCAACCATTGTTTGTGGTCCTGTTTTTATTTCAATTTATTTCAGCCAATATACAACCAATCCAAATATAATCCTTATCAAACTTTATAGGAAGTAAAGTCAAATCAATACAGTAAATTTTTTTAGAGAACCAAATCTCAACATTTCATAGTACTTAGAATGCTGCTTGCTCCTTCATGCATTAAAGGAGATTCATGAAGATTTTAATCTGTCTTTAAAACACAGCCCTGAGGTCTCGGTCAGTGATTCTCAAACTGTGGTACGATTACCATTAGTGGTACGTGGGCTGCATCTCGTAGTACACCAAAGAATAACTTAATTAGATACAGTCTTAATGTTCAAACTGTGTGAAAAGTTACAGTGGCCAAAAATATTAGCCTATCGTTGATAGATAGATAGATAGTACTTTATTGATTCCTTCAGGATATCAGCAACTTTTATTTTCGTAGTTTATTGCAAAGCATGTTAAGGGCAATAAGTAGAAGAGGGGAACATTATTTGTTTTGTAAAAATATAAATGTATATTGGATTCACTTTTAAACCCTTAATAGTCAGCAGTGTGGCACACACACCCCTATTGTGTCACTACTTTTCTACATTCATTTTGGTACATACATACATGTTTTTTACATTTACACAAATAGACATCCACTTTTAAATATGACAATTAAAACTTCATAATTAATTTAATTTGCGCAATATCAACCAGCAGCCACTATACCTCATGGCGGAATTGGATAGACAGGACCGCGCGGACCCAACTCCGCCCCTTGACGCAATCCGCATTGTCACCAGTAGTCCTAATCAAAGTGGTGTTGCTGAACTGACTAGCTTACTGGATTCTATGTATTTAGAACAATCCGGACAGGATGCTGCAGCGGAGGAAGAGGATGGGGTGGAAGCTGGAGTCGTCCTGGAACAGCTTCTGACACTTCAGCCATAGAATGGACATTATCGAGAACGGACTCAAGGAAGCTGTCGACAGCACAATTAACTGGGAGGATGGACTGAGGGCAGCAATGGAGGCCAGGGCTGGTGAGGTGAAAGGATATGTGGACACGAAGGTGCAGAATTTCGACCAAGTTTTTGTAGCATGTCTGCGTCGACGAGATGAAAGGTGGGGCGAGGAACTAAAAAATACTCTTGTTAAAACCCGATGGTCTTGACGACCAGCTAGCTTCTCCATTTCAGGAATGACTATACCAGCCAGCCACCAGCCACCTGATATAAACGTCACCTTCCCTATTACATCTGCTGTCATCGCCAGACCACCTATCATAATGGAATTTCCGAAGTTTGGAGAATCCAGAGGCTCATTCGATGTCACAGATTTTATTGAACAGTAAGAAAACTTTCTAGCACTCCACCCTCTGAGCGATGCTGAGCTGGTGGTAACACTCAATGCTGTTCTAAAAGGTCCTGCTAGGAGTTGGTGGTCGGCAGTTTGCAGTAAGTTAACCAGCTGGTCTACATTTAAGTAGTCTTTCCTAGAAGCTTTTTTGCCAACTGACAATCAATCAGAGATTGAGATGCAGATGCACTCTAACCATCAAACCCCTAATAAGTGCTTGCGAGATTTCGCATATGATTATTGTGCCCTCTGCCTGAAGTGGAGACCTGACATGCAGGAAGCCAAGATTGTGCACCACATACTTGGTGCATGCTATCCCAGGTTGGCCAGTGGTTTACGTGGCATTGTGGCTACAGTGGAACAGTTGGTCAACGTGGGCTCCCTGATTGAATGGGATTGGAGTAACACTAAATACTATTGAGTCGTGTCCAATAGTGCAACCCTCCAAAAAAATCTGACAAGAAGGTGGAGCATGGGCCGAGTCGAAGTGGAGCCGACCTTGCCACTGCTATAGGCGAACAATCCCTCCTGGTGTTTCCTGTTAGCATGCCCGGCTCTAAAAGAGATGGAGTCCTGGACTTCGGATTCACCTACTCAATGATGAGTCATTCATTGTGGAAGGCTGTTAAGAAAGGCAGCGAGGTTCTGGAGCCAAGTGGGATACCAAAGTTTGTCAAGTCAACCATGCAGTTGGAAAAGGCACCCTGCTCCTTAATCCTCATGACTTTCACGGCACCCTAAAGATCACGTGATGGCTGATGGCCACTTGTGTATGCCCTTGTTGCTGGGTCTGGAAATGATCCTCATGCCTCATCTCAGCAAGTATGCCATGCCAGGAGGGATATAATTCAGATTTCTCCGCAAACGCAGAGAAATGCTTCGCTGGACTCACACTCACACTCCCTCCATTAATTTTTATATTGTCATAAAGGAGGAAACCCAAGTCAACCAGTCTGCAATACCCTCCTAGAATCTGAACCTGAGGTGGTGCGGCCAGTGCTGCAGAAGTGGCCAACTGTTTGGACTGCGACTACTGGGGCCACTAGGACAATTAAACATAAAATCACTACCATGGATGAGATGCCTGATAGGAAGCGAGCTTACAGAGTGTCCGGTCAAAAACAAGAAATATTTGAAGAACAAATCAAAAAAAATATCAGCAATAGAATTATAGAGCCATCGACATCTATGTGGGCTTCTCCAGTTGTTTTGACACCCAGGAAAGATGGCAAATCCCGATTCTGAGTGGACTACAGGAGCCTGAACGCTAAGACAGTGGTCCCCAACCCTCGAGCCGCAGAATAATTTTTTATTAAAAAAATAATAATAATAAAATAAATAAATAAATTATTTTTTATTTATCAAATCAACATAAAAAACACAATATACACTTACAAATAGTGCACCAACCACAAAAAACTCCATTTTTCATGACAAAAACGTCCCTTTTTCATGACAAAGAAGAAAATATAAAAAATAAAAAAAAGGACACCCCCCCGGGCCGCGGGACAAATTATTAAGCGTTGACCGGTCCGCGGATACAAAAAGGTTGGGGACCACTGCGCTAAGACACAGCATGACGCATAGCCCATGCCCCTCATACATGAGATCCTGGAGTCGTTGCAAGGTACAAAATATTTTAGCTCCCTTGACCTGCAGAGCAGCTGCTAGCATGTTGCCATGGAGGAGGACTGCAAGCCACAGAGGGCCATGATCACCCATCTAGGCCTGTACCAATTCAAAGTCATGTCGTTTGGACTGCGCAATGCTGGGGCGACCTGAGGGGAATAATCAGTTTTGTGTATATTGATGACATAATTGTGTTTTTATAAACAGAAGAACAACACCTACTTGACCTTAAACTTGTGTTTGCAAAACTAGAACAAGCAAACCTGACTCTCAACATAAATAAATGCCACCTGCTTCAAGATCAGCTCATTGATTGATTGATTGATTGATACTTTTATTAGTAGCTTGCACAGTACAGTACATATTCCGTACAATTGACCACTAAATGGTAACACCTGAATAAGTTCTTCAATTTGTTTAAGAACAAATATGGTACAAATATATACTATCAGCATAATACAGTTATCACACAAGTTAATCATCATAGTATATACATTGAATTATTTACATTATTTACAATCCGGGGGGTGGGATGAGGAGCTTTGGTTGATATCAGTACTTCAGTCATCAACAATTGCATCAACAGAGAAATGTGGACATTGAAACAGTGTAGGTCTTATTTAGTAGGATATGTACAGGGAGCAGAGAACATAGTGCGTTCAGATAACATAAGAACAAGTACATACATTAGAAGTACATTTGATTATTTACTTGTTTATAACCCGGGGAGATGGGATATAAATGGAGGAGGGTATTAGTAAAGTGTTGAAGTTGCCTGGAGGTGTTGTTTTAGAGCGGATTTGAAGGAATATAGAGATGCACTTACGTTTACACCTGTTGGGAGTGCATTCCACATTGATGTGGCATAGAAAGAGAATGAGTTAAGACCTTTGTTAGATCGGAATCTGGGTTTAACATGATTTGTGGAGCTCCCCCTGGTGTTGTGGTTTTTCATCTTCCTTGGACACCTAATATCAGGCAAAGGAGTGGAAGTGGATCCATAAAAAATATCTGCACTAACCGCTTATTCTACCTGGCAGTCACCACCAGTGCTTGCTCAGCCCCATCCACAGGTCAGATTCCGGGTTCACTGCTATGCCAGTGATTTGGGCCTCGGCGCTGTCTTCATGCAATGCCTCGAAGATGAAGAACGGCCAATAGGAGTGCGGAATATTATGACCGCAGGGATCCATCCATATACATATATATGTATTGCCAGCCACAATTAGCTTGTGCTCAGCTGGGAAAAAAGTATATATACTTATTATGTTATGCATTTGTGAAGTGTTATGAACTGTTACAGACATATTCAATAATAATTGTATGTCAAAAAAGGTAAATTAAAAGAATGAGGGACTATAAAAGGCAACGGGTGCAATCGAACGTGGAGAAAGCAAAAACTGACGTCAGACCAGGGGCGTCACCAGCTGTTAAGGACAGGGGGGGTTTAGCCCCCAGGAGATGAACAGGATGTGAGCGAACGTAGTGCACAAGTACAAAACTTCACAAACGGCTAACAAAGTCTGCTGATCTGAAAAAAAGCGTGGGTTCCCTCCGGGTACTCCAGCTTCCTCGCACTTCCAAAGACATGCACCTGGGGATAGGTTGATTGGCAACACTAAATTGTGTCAATGTGAGTGTGAATGTTGTCCGTCTATCTGTGTTGGCCCTGCGATGAGGTGGCGACTTGTCCAGGGTGTACCCCGCCTTCCGCCTGATTGTAGGTGAGATAGGCGCCAGCACCCTCCGCGACCCCAAGAGGGAATAAGCGGTAGAAAATGGATGGATGGATATTTCTACACAATAACTAAAATATGATAACACTAGTGTGCAATTGAGATTATGGAATGACTTTTGGTCCAGGAGTCAAACATATTCATATTTTTTAACCTGAGATTTCCAGTTAATTGTATCATCTATTATTACACTCCCAAAAATGTTTTACCCTGTCATTATCTACTTTGTTTATTTGTATTTGTGTTTGACTTCTCTTCTGCTGTTACTGAATAGCATTATTGTAGGTTTACTTAGAGTCATTGATATATATATATATATATATATATATATATATATATATATATATATATATATATATATATATATATATATAAAGGAACAGGCACATAGTTGAGCTACTTTATATATATATATATATATATATATATATATATATATATAGATAGATATAGATATATATATATATATATATATATATATATATATATATATATATATATATATATATATATATATATATATATATATAAAGTAGCTCAACTATGTGCCTGTTCCTTTTCGTTGCTAAACAGGTCATAATTCTAACGATAACTTTTCAGGAAATAACTACTCTTTGTCAGTGGAAGATCTCTTTTGTTTGAATTGAATGTGTCTTAGATTCTACTGGTGTATTTCAAGGATGTTTTTTTTGTCAGTGCTGCACCAGTCGAAACGTTCTGCTTCACTTCTCTGCGACAACATGCTGTCATCTGCCACCATTTGTTTGTTAATGGTCCTTCAGAACACAAAGGTGGAGTATGACCTCAAGCCAATACCAGACATACAGTATATAACCCATAGGCAAAAAAGTATGGAATCAGCAGTCTTGGAGGATGTTCATTCACTTGTTTAATTTTGCAGAAAAAACAGATAACAGCTATGACCCAAAACTACAGTAATTTCAAATGGCAATGTTCTGGCCATAAGAAACACTAAAATAAATCAAGAATAATAAATTGCCACAGTGAGTAAAAGTTTTTTTTTGGATCAGAGTGAAAAGTTATACAACAACTCAATTCAGAGGAAGAAAACATGGGCTCATAAAAACAACACATCACTTGATGGGTGACAAACAGTACGCTTCATCAATCTTGCTCCAACTTTCTCTGATTGCAATTGTCATATCAGCTTTGCCGGTTGGAGTCTTGTCATGGACCATTTTCTACAATCTACTATACACCACAAATTTTCAATTAGATTCAGATTCGGACTATTTGCTGGTGTGTCTTTCTTCAAGAAATGTTTTTACAGTTTTTGCTCAATGGCAAGATGCATTACATTATCTTGAAAAGTGATGTCATACTCTCCAAATATTCCCCAAACTTTTGATTGATGGAATAAGAAAAGTGTCCAAAATATCCATGTAAACTTGTGCATTCATTGAAGATGCAATGGCAGCCATCTCCCCAGTGACATTACTTGACCAACAGCCCAATATCATCAATGACTGTGGACATTTGCAAGTTTTCTTAAGGCAGTCGTCTTCAGAAATTGTATTGGAACGGCACCAAACAAAAGTTCCAGCATCATCACCTTGCCCAATGCATTACTGAATATGACTTTTATCCAGTCATCCATAGTCCACGATTGTTTTTCTTTGACCCATTGTAACCTTGTTTTTATTAGTTTAGCTAATAATGATGGTTTTCATTTTGTTTTTCTCTATTTAAATCTCATTTATTTTCAGTGGTTTCTTCCAGTTTGGTCACAGATGGTTTTTGCCTATTTGTTCTTCATTTGTTTTGCAGTGAATTTTCTTTTTTCAAGACATATTGTTTAAAGTTTTTGTCTACCAGTATGGTTGCCTTTTAGAATAGAATAGAATAGAATAGAATACACTTTATTGTCATTATATTTGCATATAACAAGATTAAAGACTCCAACTTAAGGTGCGGTTGTGGGAACAAATATGGGGTAAAATAAATAACACAATAGATAATAAAGGAAAAACTAACAATTGAAATAAACAGACTACTATCCAATAATAATAACAAGCAATCCTGTACAATATACAAAACACTGTAGAAATACAAAATACTGTACAATATTCAGAACACGACAAGAGTACCGAAGTAATAAATAACAATCAGTGTCGGACGTATTGCACTCGAAAGGTCGTATCGCACAGTCGGGTATTAGGGCAGGATATTGTACAGGGGTGAATTATTATTATTATAAGTTAGAGTTCAACATGGTGACAGCTCTGGGAAAAAAATCTGTCTCTGAGCCTGTTTGTTCTGGCTGTGATTTACCTGTAGCGCCTGCCCGATGGTAGCAGGTGGAACAGGCGGTAGCCAGGGTGTGTGCTGTCTTTGGTGATGGTTTTTGCTTTATTGAGGCAACGGGAGTTATGTAAATCCTTCAGGGAGGTCAGTGGGCAGCCGATGATTTTTTGTGCAGACTTTATTACCCTCTGAATCGCCTGTTTGTCTGCTTCAGTGCAGCTGGCGTACCACACTGTTATGCAGTACGTCAGCAGGCTTTCGACAGCCAAGCGATAGAAGGTCACCATCAGCTGTTCAATGTTGTTTGTACTTGGTCCAGATTTCAGACATAGCTAACCTTGAAGAGCCAACATCTTTTGCAATATTTACCTTGTTGTAAAAGTTATTTTGTTTCACTTGACTTCTTTCATGTCAATCTACCTGCTCTCTCAAATTGGAATGCTCTTTTTTACTCAACGACTAATAAACAGATGTAGTCTGATGCAAACATTTTTTACGCAGTGTTTCCATATTTCCATATTTTTTTTTACTCAGAATTGAGCTTTTTTATATTTTTTTCACTCGACTCGATCTAAAAATGAAACTGCTACTGACTTACTCAATTTATATCTTTGGAGCCAGAAAGTTACCATAGTTTTGTGTCAGACTTAGACTTAGACTTAGACTTAGACTATCTTCATTGTCATTCAAATTTGAACTTTACAGTAGAGATAAAAACAAAATTTTGTTACCTAAGCTCGTTGTAGTACAGGATAAAAGAGGAATAAGGTGCCAGTGACGTGCAGTGAGGTTCATGGCTGGTGACTTCATCACAGTCAGATTTATAAACATATGAACCCTATAAAGCAATGGTCCCCTACCACCGGGCCGCAGAAGAATTTTTTATTAATTTTTATTAAAAAAAAAAAAAAAAGTTTGTTTTTTTTGAATGTATTAAATCAACATAAAAAACACAATATACACTTACAATTAGTGCAACAAGCACAAAAACCTCCCTTTTTCATGACAAAAATGTCCCTTTTTCATGACAAAGAAAAAAAAAAAAAAAAAAGGACACCCCCCCACCCGGGACACGGGACAAATTATTAAGCGTTGACCGGTCCGCGGATACAAAAAGGTTGGGGACCACTGCTATAGAGTATCTTATTCACCATTTGATTGGCAACAGTTAACGGGTTATGTTTAAAAGCTCATACCAGCACTCTTCCCTGCTTGGCACTCAGCATCAAGGGTTGGAATTGGGAGTTGAATCACCAAAAATGATTCCCGGCCGCTGCTGCCCACTGCTCCCCTCACCTCCCAGGGGGTGAACAAGGGGATGAGTCAAATGCAGAGGACAAATTTCACCACACCTAGTGTGTGTGTGACAATCATTGGTACTTTAACTTAATGTAGCAGGTAGTATAGTATAAATAAATTACACTTATTAATAATAATAATAATAATAATAATGGATTAGATTTATATCACGCTTTTCTATTGTTAGATACTCAAAGCGCTCACAGTGAAGTGGGAACCCATCATTCATTCACACCTGGTAGCAGTAAGCTACATCTGTAGCCACAGCTGCCCTGGGGTAGACTGACGGAAGCGTGGCTGCCAGTTTGCACTTACGGCCCCTCCGACCACAACCAATCATTCATTCATCATTCATTCACCAGTGTGAGCGGCACCGGGGGCAAGGGTGAAGTGTCCTGCCCAAGGACACAACGGCAGTGATTTGGATGTCAATAGGTGGGAAGCGAACCTGCAACCCTCAGGTTTCTGGCATGGCCGCTCTACCCACTAAGCCATACCGCCCCATGTTAGCGATAATACTGCTAACATTAACAATATTAAATAATCACATGTATGTACAAAATAACAAACACGACAGCACACAGTGTTGTCACTATGACAGGTGTACTCCAGCGGCCGTGTTCATTCATTGTCTTTACTGTAGCATAAAAAATGCAGATGGCCTTAAAACGCCACAATACTCACTTACCCTATTTAAGTACCCAAAATAAAGACTCAACATAAATATGAATTCAATCGGATCAGAAACATTGGAAGAAACGGGATTAAAACCCGATGCTAACCACCCATAGAAAATACATGGGTGCGGCTAGTAGCTACTATTAGCAAACAAATTCACTTACCAACTCGGCTTAATATCTCAACATCGACACACTCTTTCGTCGCAACTCGGCCCTGATGGTCGGCACCTATAAGTTTACAATTAGTTGTAAAATGTTGGACGGTTGTTTTTACGACATGCAGGCAAACGACAACTTTGAAACATACCGGCTTCAGATGTCCCCAGGCTTAGCCGAGTAGTGCAAGAATGATCTCTGGGATCACTAGCGCCCTCTACCACCAGGAGGCCGGAGACCAGGTGCCTCACATAGTGGGTCTTCGCTGTCATTTTATGATTGCCTAGCACAAGAAATACGTTACACACATGCAGTTGTTGACAAAATACACTGTACATTATATACCTCAGCTAACTAAACTATGGAAATGTATGATATAATTCATATAGCAATACGGTCTCACTGCCCAGCAGGCCAGCAGTTAGCCGAGTCATTGCGCAATCCATAGTGACGGGGAGGCTCAGCTTGCTGTGACTCACTGCAAGTAATTCTCAGTATTTGAACGGCAAATGTGAAAATTAAGCCATTTTGAATGAAAAAAATATTTAAAACTGGTGAAGTTAAATGGAAAATAACTTTATAGTATAATTACTGGATACATATAACACTATAACAATTTTTTTTTCTTTTTACATTTTTTTCTTTCCATGATGGCAGATGAGGCCCCACCTCACCTGCCTCCCCTGACTGCACGTCACTGTAAGGTGCAGATATTATTACAGTATATAGTATATATATTACAGTGACATCTGTTTTCTTTTTTTTCTCTACAAAATTAAATGTCTGAATGATCATCGTCTAACTCTGATGATTCCTTTTCGTTTTTTCAGGGGTTTTTATATAACATTGAACCCACATTTCTACCAACCATTTACAAAGCAAAACGCCAAGTAAAACAGTGTTACCAAGTAGTTTCAAACGTCCTTCGATGTATTTTGGTCCAGTCATAATGGACCTATTCAGACACCACTCTCAGTTGTGAGAGCGCGTGGTCAACATGCAGCTTAAATTTCTAATGAGCATAACGAGGTCAATGAGGGTCTTTTGTATATGAGACTGTTTGAAAAGACTGACTGACTAGACAGATGGTGCTGGGGGATCTTATTGAAATAATTATGCATGTCTGATGTCACAATTCAAAGACCAGGGAAGGTTAGTTGGTGGTGTATTCCCCAAACAGCGTAGAGGCTCAGTGCGTACATTTTAGTAGCACCGCTGTCACATGATCCGGACATTGTCGGTTTTTGTAACCTAGCAGAGGTTGCTTGCAAAGAAAATCAGCAGTGGATTAATTGTTAGAGATAGCAATGCATATTTCAGCAACACCTTGCCATGAAACTAAAACCACCAATCTGAATCAGCATTATTGCGCAAGATGTTTACCAATTTGCAACGAGCAACCTATTTAGTTCCCATGAAAGTCTTCGGTTTCCAATTCAATGAAGCGAACATGGTAGCATCAGTCAGAGACCAGTTGTAAGCATTTACAACATTGCACTTGTAATGTGATAGGTGTGATGTAGGTAAGTTAAACAATGGAGGTTTAACAGTTGATATAAAATACTATAGCATTGGTTGGACTAGGTATTTAATTGAAGTTGCATTATTTAACTACAACTGCAAATAATACTTACTGTCTTGTTTATTGTTCCCATTGTAACAATGTAACATTCTAATACCCTCCTAGATTATTTTACAACTATTTTCATTTTTGTGCCACATTTTTTGCTTTTTTGCATATCTATTTATGCTTTTTATCATGCATTTACTATGTTTATAATGTCATATGTTAGACTAAACTCTGGAAGGACGTTCAAGTTCTTGCTGTGTTAACAATAAATGTGAACTGATGTCAGGAAACACATGACAAGAGAAGGTGACCATGCTGACTTTGGATGTAATATGTTGTATACATTCAAAAAAGGAGGGCCAAGTGGGACAAAATCTAATAAATACATATTTTTTTAATCAATTACATAAATGTTTCAATATATAATTAAATCATAAAATACATACTTTTGTACATGGGTTATTGAATATGCCATTCATTTATGTATTGTAAACTTAAGTTAAGAAATAGGAATACAGTTAATTTGTGAATCCCTGACAATGGCAACATAAAAATTAATAAATATTTAAATAATTCACCACTTTAACGTTTATCACTGTTAATTGGTGACAAACATGGCCGCAATAAATTAATTCCCACGAAGTAGGAATCACCTGTTTACGACCTAAATACGCTTTTAAACATTATGAGAGCCCTCTAGACATGAAATAATGCCCAATAGTCACATTTACATTCTTTTAATCAAAGTATAGTAATGCTGTCTGAGGCTGAGCCAATACTGAACAGCATGCTCTGTTTGGTAGTATTAATATTTTTAGTTCAGTTCATCATTCCTGTGCTTACAAATGCTTCATTTAGGGCACGATTGTTGTAAAATATAAATAAAAACAACTATATATGTATATATTCATATATTATATTTGCTGATGTGGTTATGTTGTTATTGTTTTTGTGTTTTTTGTGTCCTCTGTCTTACCCCCCTCTTGTCACCGCAATATCCCCCACAGTCTTCTTTTTTCTTCTCTCAATCCCTTCCTGCTCCCAAACACTAAATATTTCCATTAAAAAAGTCAACTACAAACTGGGCAACAAGAGGGATATTTCACACTTCTCTTTTGTAAAGCAAACGTGTACAGCAGATACAGGGCATCAATTTGATTTTTCTAAGTGACTGGACAACAAAAAACCTGAAAAAAATATGTGATGTGCACAATGTGGCATCCATCCATCCATTTCCTACCGATTGTCCCTTTTGGGGGTCCCGGGGGTGCTGGAGCCTATCACAGCTGGATTCAGGTGGAAGGCGGTGTAGTACACCCTGGACAAGTCGCTAATAAGGCAAGGGATGATTGTAAATACATAAATAAGTCATTAATGATCATTAATTTATTAAATATAAATTAGACTAAAATTATAAGAATTCATGAAACGCTGACAAGTGCTGAATGGCACAAAATTAAACAAAGACATCTTTAAATCATTATTTTAATGTTTTATTAACTAATTATAATTAGATGACAATTTAAATGCATACACTTTTTAAATACATTGATGTGTTATTTACATGTGTTTTAATTAAGTAGTATTGTGATTAAATGCATAAACATGTGCTATTTATTAAATATAAAATTACACATGTAAATGAAAAAACATTAAATAAATTAATTAAGTTCTAAAAAGGGACAAATGGCACAGTATTTGGCACACAAATTTAATAAGTCATATAGACGTACTTGCTAGCATTAGCTTATAGCTAGAGCAGGATCTCTGCAGGTTTCAACAAGTCAAATTTAAGACTTTTCAGGACTTTTTAAGGCCACAATACAAAGGTCCTGGGTTCGATCCTGGGCTCCTGATCTTTCTGTGTGGAGTTTGCATGTTCTCCACCTCCCAAGACATGCACCTGGGGATAGGTTGATTGGCAACACTAAATTGGCCCTAGTGTGTAAATGGGAGTGTGAATGTTGTCTGTCTATCTGTGTTGGCCCTGGGATGAGGTGGCGACTTGTCCAGGGTGTAGGCAGCCTTCCACCCGAATGCAGATAGGCTCTGGCACCCCTCACGACCCCGAAAGGGACAATCGATGGATGGACATTATATATATATATATATATATATATATATATACAGTATATATATACATATATACATATATATATACATATATATATATATATATATATATATACAGTATATATATATTATTTAAATTATTAAAACTGCCTGATCTAGTTGATTTTAATACAGCTCAAATATTATTTAAAGCAAACAAAAAGGTTCTACCTGCCAATATTCAAATACATTTCAAACACAGAGAAGGAGTTCATAATCTAAGGGGGTGTAGTATCTTTACTATTCCAACAGCAAGAAATACTAGGAAAAGTTTGTGTGTGTCTGTGCGTGGAGTGAAACTTTGGAACGGATTGGATGTGGGGCTCGAGCAATGTCCAAATGTCCATCAGTTCAAAACAAGATACAAAAAAATGGTATGGGCACTGTATATGAATGTGAACATGGATGCCTAAGTGTTAAACTCCATCACTGGCTAATAATGATTATTATTATTATTATCATTGTTGTTGTTATTATCATCGTCATCATCATCTTCATTATTTTATATGTATTATTGTCATCATTTATTGTCATTGCTATTGCTATTGCTCATATTCTTATTATTATTGTTATCATTATTGTTATTATTATTGTTTAGTCATTGTTGATATTATCATTATTAGTATTATTACTTCTATGACATCCCCCAACTAGTTAAACTATATGAATTAATATCAATAAGAGGAATACATTGAATTGTGTGTGTGTGTGTGTGTGTGTGTGTGTACAAACAATCCTATATGCAGTTTGAGTAATACTAATATTCTGCAAATGTAAAAACAAATATGAATTCTGACTAAAGAATTGGTGCCGATGGAAACTAAGAAAAGGGATTTGGGTACACTATCTGGAGTACAGGGCAGGCGAGTGGGGGATCTTATGTTCGTGGATAACTCCTCTGGCAGGGGGCTCCCCTCGTCTCTTTTAATGCACAGCATAGGACACATAATAAGTACACTATCTGGAGTACAGGGCAGGCGAGTGGGGGATCTTTTGTTCGTGGATAACTCCTCTGGCAGGGGGCTCCCCTCGTCTCTTTTAATGCATAGCATAGGACACATAGCAAGAGTGGTCCTCAGGACCTGTTGATCAGGGGCAGTAGCTCCACAGCCACAGATCCACTTTTAACCACTAATATCACAGTCAAAATGAAAGCTTGTTCCCACAGGCACCAAAAACTGTTAATAATGTTTTGACAAAAGTGTATATTAAATATACACTATTATATATATAGTATTTATATAGGTGTGTGTGTGTGTGTGTGTGTGTGTGTGTGTGTGTGTGTGTGTGTGTGTGTGTGTGTGTGTGTGTGTGAATGATGGACCTATGTGTATTTTGGGTATATGCATTTGTGTATGTATGTGATTATGTGTGTATGTGTATGTATGTATGTGTGTATATATGTATATGTATATATATGTATATGTATGTATATATATGTGTATATATGTATATATCTATATATATATATAAATTGTATGTATGTGTGTGTATATATGTGTGTGTACATATGTATATATGTAAGTGTGTGTGAATTTAAATGTATTATATATAGATAATATATAGCATCTACGCAGCAACCACTGAACTTAATTATATTATATATATTATTGTATTATATATTGTAAATATATATTGCATATGTATAGGGGTGGGACCTAATAAGTTTACTTCTTCCCACTCCCTTTTGAGCCAATCTTGACATCTACAAAAGATTAGTCACATGTAATGTTTTCAATGTAGGTGTAAAAATAATGTATTTATATATTTCTTTTGTATTTTATGTCATTCTCTTGGTTTTTTTGCATGGCTCAAAATAAACCATTCATCCATCCAAGTTTAAACTCTCCTATGCAAAGCGAAAGCCATTTATCAACAACACACAGGAACGCAGCCGCCTCCGCTGGGCCCGAGCTCATCTAAGATGGACTGATGCAAAGTGGAAAAGTGTTCTGTGGTCTGACGAGTCCACGTTTCAAATTATATTTGGAAACTGTGGACGTGGTGTCCTCCGGAACAAAGATGAAAATAACCATCCGGATTGTTCTAGGTGCAAAGTTCAAAAGCCAGCATCTGTGATGGTATGGGGGTGTATTAGTGCCCAAGGCATGGGTAACTTACACATCTGTGAAGGCACCATTAATGCTGAATGGTCCATACAGGTTTTGGAGCAACGTATGTTGTCATCCAAGCAATGTTATCATGGACGCCCCTGCTTATTTCAGCAAGACAATGCGAAGCCACGTGTTACTACAGCATGGCTTCGTAGTAAAAGGGTGCGGGTACTTTCCTGGCCTGCCTGCAGTCCAGACCTGTCTCCCATCGAAAATTGCACTATGAAGCGTAAAATACGACAGCGGATACCCCGGACTGTTGAACGACTGAAGCTCTACATAAAACAAGAATGCGAAAGAATTCCACTTTCAAAGCTTCAACAATTAGTTTCCTCAGTTCCTAAACGTTTTTTGAGTGTTGTTAAAAGAAAAGGTGATGTAACACAGTGATGACCATGCCCTTTCCCCACTACTTTGGCACGTGTTGCAGCCATGAAATTATAAGTTAATTATTATTTGGGATGCGATTCAGTATTCTTCTTCCTCCAAACACGATGAGTTGAGTTTATACCAAAAAGTTCTATTTTGGTTTCATCTGACCACATGACATTCTCCCAATCCTCTGCTGTATCATCATGTATCCATTTTGGTATAAACTCAACTCGTCATGTTTGGAGGAAGAAGAATACTGAGTTGCATCCCAAGAGCACCCTACCTACTGTGAAGCATGGGGGTGGAAACATCATGCTTTGGGGCTGTTTTTCTGCTAAGGGGACAGGACGATTGATCCGTGTTAAGGAAAGAATGAATGGGGCTGTCACGCCAAATTTCTTCCCCCCTACAAAAACTTTCCCCCCGGAAGAAACTACTTGAAGCACCCCAATAAGGGTGGAAGGACCTTAAAGCAGCCCACACAGCTGCCTGTTTTAAAAGCATTATAATTGGCTGATTGTCATACGTGAAAATTAACGGTGAGGAAAAAATATTAGCATTCCAGCATGCTAACCTTTCAAGCGATTTTTGCTTTGCTGATTTTGCAGCTGTAACCCTTAAGAGTCAAATAACTTGGTATTGTCACGCCCTCATTGGGGTCCTTCAGGCATTGGAGGGGCTGTCACGCCAAATTTCTTCCGGGGGGAAGGTTTTTTGTAGGGGGGAAGAAATTTAGCGTGACAGGGCCATGTATCGTGATATTTTGAGCCAAAACCTCCTTCCATCAGTGAGTGCTTTGAATGGTTGACCAAATACTTATTTTCCACCATAATTTACAAATAAATTCTTTAAAATTCCTACAATGTGAATTCCCGGATTTTTATTTCACATTCTGTCTCTCACAGTTGAAGTGTACCTATGATGAAAATTACAGACCTCTGTCATCATTTTAAGTGGGAGAACTTGCACAATCGGTGGCTGACTACTTTTTTGCCCCACTATATATATATATATATATATATAGGTAGGAGGCCACAGGGAAGACCCAGGACACGTTGGGAAGACTATGTCTCCCGGCTGGCCTAGGAACGCCTCGGGATCCCCCGGGAAGAGCTAGACGAAGTGGCTGGGGAGAGGGAAGTCTGGGTTTCCCTGCTTAGGCTGTTGCCCCCGCGACCCAACCTCGGATAAGCGGAAGATGATGGATGGATGGATGGATGGATGGATGGATATATATATACATATATATATATATATATATATATATATATATATATATATATATATATATATATATATATATATATTTATATATATATATATATACGGTGGTAGAGGGGTTAGTGCGTCTGCCTCACAATACGAAGTCCCTGCAGTGTCCTGGGTTCAAATCCAGGCTCGGGATCTTTCTGTGTGGAGTTTGCATGTTCTCCCCGTGAATACGTGGGTTCCCTCCGGGTACTCCGGCTTCCTCCCCACTTCCGAAGACATGCACCTGGGGATAGGTTGAATGTGAGTGTGAATGTTGTCTGTCTATCTGTGTTGGCCCTGCGATGAGGTGGCGACTTGTCCAGTGTGTACCCCGCCTTCCGCCCGATTGTAGCTGAGATAGGCGCCAGCGCCCCCCGCAACACCCAAAAAGGGAATAAGCGGTAGAAAATGGATGGATGTATATATATATATATATATATATATATGTGTGTATACACACACACAATAAAATTATCTACAGCTTATTATTTGTTTAATTAATTTTGTCCCATTTGACCCTCCATACCTAATGCCCAGTCCAGCACCAGAAAGGGATGTAGAGCACATGCATCCCGGAGGCTCCTTCACTTGAGGGCTTTCGTTGGGAAGCAGGCCGGCCGGCAGATGCTTGATGAGGAAGGGGGAGGGAGGGAGGCAGAGGGAGGGAGTTGGATGCTCCGCTTGTTCACATAATAGCCGGCGGTTGAAGGCGTGGTGAGTGAGGCTTGATACAAGGCGCGTTCAGCGGCAGCGGCAGCAGTACCGGTGCGATGAGCATGGGCAGCGTCTGCCGGGCGACTCCCTTCCCCAGCGAGAGCAACCGGCGTGAGGGCTGATGCGTTGGACGCACTGCCTTATCCACACTTAAGGACATACGAGCAAAGGTAAGAAAGCTGCATGATGGCAGGGAGCGCATTCACGCCACTGGTGGGCTTCGAGGGAGACACAAAAGTAGACACCGGCTATACGGACACGAGGGAACCTATAACAGCGTGGCTTTTCACCCGCACAGGTCTGAGACACGCGTGTTTCTGCGTGAAACAAGAGTACCTTCGGGAGGATTTCTATCACGTATGTGTTGGTAAAAGGGGAGCACAGGTGGAAACCACCCAAAGTGGCTCATTCATTGTTCTCTCAGTGGCCCTGAGGTGGGCCATTCCCCACGCTGTGGTGCTGATGGAGGTGGATAACGCATGTATGTTTAGGATTTTTATGGGTATTTAAGTATGAACTGCGTTATTCAGAGCACTACTGGCGGTGTGAGTTAGTGAATATTAAAAATGATGGCTGAATCATCAGTTTAATGTAATTATTGCACTCTTTGTGTTTAAGAAAAATGATCCTGTGTACTCAAAATGGTAATTTTGCTGTATTTCCCATTGTAAAAGTAGGCAAGTTTGACCAACGGATGTTTACTGATAGAAAAGTCCCACATTTGTGTGTATTTAAAGGCCTACTGAAACCCACTACTATCCAGTTTATATATCAATGATGAAATATTAACATTGCAACACATGCCAATACGGCCTTTTTAGTTTACTAAATTACAATTTTAAATTTCCCGGGAGTTTTGTCTTGAAAACGTCGTGTAATGACGACATGTACGCAAGACTTCACGGGTTTTTAGGAAGTATGAGCGCTGCGCACACACACAGCTAAAAGTCGTCTGCTTTAACCGCATAATTACACAGTATTTTGGAGATCTGTGTTGCTGAATCTTTTGCAATTTGTTCAATTAATATTGGAGAAGTCACAGTAGAAAGATGGAGTTGAGAAGCTTTAGCCTTTAGCCACACAAACACACGGTGATTCCTTGTTTAAAATTCCTGGAGGTGAAACTTTACTATGGATCAGAGCGCGGTCAAGCGAACATGAATCACAACGCAATGTCAACCAGCAGGTTTCGGTGAGAAAATTGTGGTGAAAAGTTGCTTCTTACCGGAGAAAAGCTGAGCTTGTGCCATCCATAGCTGCCGTCGACTCCCCTGAGACATTGGCGTCAAGACACCCGTGGACATACACCTCCGACTATCAGGTACTATTTAACTCACTAAAACACTAGCAACACAATAGAAAGATAAGGGATTTCCCCTAATTATCCTAGTAAATGTCTCTAAAAACATCAGAATCCGTCCCAATGCAATCGCGTTTTTTTTTTAACTTGTTTTTTATTTTTTATTTTTTTTCTAGTCCGTCGGTATCAATATCCTCAAACACGAAGCTTTCATCCTCGCTCAAATTAATGGGGAAATTGTCGTTTTCTTGGTCCGAATAGCACTTTTTGTTGGAGGCTCCCATTAAAATCAATGTGAATATGTGAGGAGCCATCAACATGTGACGTCATCGTCTGCGACTTCCGGTAGAGGCAGGGCATTTCTCTTAGCACCGAAAGTTGCAAACTTTATCGTGGATGTTCTCTACTAAATCCTTTCAGCAAAAATATGGCAATATCGCGAAATGATCAAGTATGACACATAGAATGGACCTGCTATCCCCGTTTAAATAAGAAAATCTCATTTCAGTAGGCCTTTAAAGTGATCATAAACAGAAAGCGGCAGCACAATATGAAGGTCCTGAGCAGTTCTGGGTTCAATCCCGGGCTCGGTATCTTTCTGTGTGGAGTTTGCATGTTCTCCCCGTGACTGCGTGGGTTCTCTCTGGTTACATCCGGCTTCCTCCCACCGCCAAAAACATGCACCTGGGGATAGGTTGATTAGCAACACTAAATTGGACCTAGGAGCGGTATAGCTCTGTTGGTAGAGTGGCCGTGCCAGCAACTTGAGGGTTCAAGGTTCGATCCCAGCTTCTGCCATTGGAGTCACTGCCGTTGTGTCCTTGGGCAAGACACTTTACCCACCTGCTCGCAGTGCCACCCACAATGGTTTGAATGTAACTTAAATATTGGGTTTCACTATGCAAAGTGCTTTGAGTCTTTAGAGAAAAGCGCTATATAAATATAATTCACTTCACTTCCTAGTGTGTGAATGTGAGTGTGAATGTTGTCTGTGTTGGCCCTGCGATGAGATGGCGACTTTTCCAGGGTGTACACCGCCTTCCGCCCGAATGCAGCTGAGATAGGCTCCAGCACCTCCCGCAACCCCAAAAAGGGAAAAAGCGGTAGAATTGGATGGATGGATGGATGGATGGATGGATGGATGGATGGATGGATAAACAGGAAGCATTTCAATGGCGGTAGTGTCTCATTGACATATGTCCAACTTCGGCTCTCTTCCTAATTGTTGCAGAGGATGTCCTGTGTAATTTATCACCACGCTGGACTTTGAAGTGTCAAATATTAGAATTTGTAAATAAGCACAAAATGACTCTATAGATAAAAATACATTTAAAAACCCAATATTAAATGTCCTCCTCCATTTGCAGTGTGTGATGCTCTTCCAAGTGTCTATCTGTTGCTTAGAGATGCTGGCAACCATTCATTTCAGAATCATCCTCTCTTATAATTTTCTAAAAATAGGCCCTTGAGACTGAAAGTAAGAGTTTAAACAGGCATACAAGGTGTTTATCGCTTTAGTATTCTAGGGCAGTGATCTCCAACCATTGGTCCGGGCACCGGCACCAGTCCGTAAGACGTTTTGTACCAGGCCGCACAGAGACATTAAACAATTTCTAACCGACCGCATTTCCTCATACTTAACTTTCGCCAGTCCCACCAAACACACCAATAAGCTTGATCATAGATGTATTTTACAACTCCTGAGACAAAGTCGCCATTTGCTCTATTTGTAACATCTTTGTTACATGGGACAATTTACATTGATAAACATATAACATCTAAAGGTGCCAAATCATAGCCAAAAGCTACGTTCCGTCTGCAGTCCGCGGCAGGTTGATGACTTAAGACCAGGGCAAATCAGGAACAAAGTGACCATAGTAGCTAAAGTGCATAAAGCAGATGGAGAAGCGCTAAATTGTTGCATATAATAATTGTGTTGAAGGTAGAAAATACAACTCTTCTTTGGCTTCGTAAGTTAAAGTGCTGGTCTTATTGCACGTGGTCCTATTGTACAAGCAGTTAGCAATAACCGATGTATTCACGCATGGAAAATTTTACCAAAAAAAGCTAACATTAGTTTATCTACGTATGAAATATTGCAAATAAAAATGGAAATAAAAATACACAGAAATATATTGGAACTAATAGCAAGTATTTCTAGCTTTATTATATATCCATGATTTTATCTTTGAATGTGATGTATTTCCCTTTACCCATCAGATACTAAAGCAAAAAAAAGCCTTTTACGAGAAAAAAAAAGGTAGATAAACAAAAGTCTATGGATAGCTTTTTTGCAAAGGGGAAAGGCCAGAGGCTCCCACTAATTTCACGAATGAGTTTTTTTATGTAAACATTTTTTATGCACTTATTTGCTATATCTATCTGCCACACGTGGAAGGCCGGTCTGTGAAAATTATGCCTACATTAAACCGGTCCCTGGTGCAAAAAAGGTTAGGGACCCCTGTTCTAGGGTATTAGACCAGTGGTTCTCAAAAGTTTTTGGCCAAGTACAACCTTAGAAAACACTTGTTTCTCTAAGTACTACCATGATTACCAACATTAAAATACAGTACCATAGTAGACCTAAATATTCATTAAAAACAAGGCATATGTTTTATTTAACAAGTAGATTTAATATTTTTGGCCATTGTAACATTTCACACAGTTTGAACAGTAAAAATTGTGTTTTAATATTTAATTAAGTGATTTTTTTGGTGTACCGCTAGCTGGAGCGCGTGTACCATTAGTGGTACATGTACCACAGTTTGAGAATCACTGGATTAGACTATACACATTGTGTCCACATCAGAGTATATCATATTGTTGTCATATGGCATCGTTTTGATTTCCACTGGGCTTCAGGCTTCATTCAGTTGAGTCATATTTGCATTGGCTTAGGGCTCTGCAGAAAGACACTGCTGTCATTTGTAAAGGTACTACTGGAAATCAGTGAAACATTCAAAGGTCTTGAGAGGCCTTATTACAGCCAATGTTTGCCCTCATTGACATATCACCACATGACTGGAATAGTTTATTATACAGTATGTCAATAATCATGTGCAAATGTGACTAATATTTTGTATGCTGGTATAACATTAGCCAACGACCTTCTATTTAGGAAGATGAACAACACTAAACTTAAGGTATGTATGTAATGACAAATTGGTATTCATACAATGATGCTTTAGCAGATAACCTAGTTTGAATGAATATCAGGGATGGGAATCTTACACCAACTCACGCTTTGCACAATAAACCGATTCAAACGGATTCTTGCTATATTTTGTTTATATATAATTATTTATACATGAAAATGATAATAACCTTTTCAAAACAGATTACTTCATTTTCCTGATCTCCTTTTCCTAATATATAAATGCATATATATATATATATATATATATATATATCTTTAAAAAAATTTGATTTTGAAAACTGAAACTCAATTTAGAATCACAATAAGCAAGAATCACGATTCAGATGAGAATCGATTTTTTTGAGCACCCCTAATAAATACTTGCATTAGAAAAATTAAAATCAATCCTATTTATAACATTAGGGCTGTCTTGGAATAGTTGAAGAGTCAACTATTCAATTCGAAGGAGTCTAATTCTGTGACGCTTTGCTGGCATCGTGGTGATGTTTTGTTCTCTCGTGGGTGCAGCGGAGATGGAACACAGCGTGAAGGTAGGAATGATAATTTATTTGTACACTAAAGAACAATATAAAACAAACTAAGAACAAAGGCACTTGCACAAAAGCACGTAGACAAAACAAACAGAAAGCGCTAGCATGTAAGCTAGAGAGATAAACAGGGCAGGACTAGCGTGGAAGCTAACAAGTCTTAAAAGTAGATTACCACAATCAATCAATCAATCAATCGTTTACTTATATACAATGCGGGAAGAGCGACGTCATCTGTTGCGTGGAAGCAAATAAGAGTCCGAGAACGAAGGCAAGCAAAGGCGGGCTTAAATAGAAAGGATAATCAGGAATCAAGTGCGTGTGAAAGACAAGTCAGGTGACACAAATGGGTAACTATAGAAACGTAACAAAACAGGAAGTGCCACCGGAAACTAAGGGAGTCAAATACCAAGACGAGATATAAAACAGAACCAAAACCAGAATATGCCATGATTTGAGGAGCGGATCATGACAAATTCAAAGTCAAATTGTCTGGGCACCTCGAGATTCAATTACGATTACAATTCTGGGTCTACAATTTGATTATAAATCAATTGTTTGTAGATCTATAATTTTATATTGTATATTATGATAGGGACGGCGTGGCGCATTTCGGAGACTGGCCTTGTCAGCAACCTGAGGGTTCCTGGTTCAAACCCTACCTTCCACCAACCTAGTCAAGTCTGTTGTGTCCTTGAGCAAGACACTTCATCTTTGCTCCTGATGGGTCGTGGTTAGGGCCTTGCATGGCAGCTCCCGCCATCAGTATGTGAATGTGTGTGTGAATGGGTGAATGTGGAAATAGTGTCATAGCGCTTTGAGTACCTTTAAAGGTAGAAAAGCGCTATACAAGTATAACCCATTTACCAATATTATATTGTTAATATAATGTACAAACGTATGTTATCATTATATATTCTAAATGTATTAAATTGATTTATTAATAATATTAATATTACAGTAGGGAAGGGATTCATATGGCCTCATCCCTAGGTGGATCTCACCTAAGAGGAAGAGTGGGGCGGTAATAATTTTAAGTTAAAGTTAAAAGTTAAAGTTAGAGTACCAATGATTGTCACACACACACCAGGTGTGGCGAAATTTGTCCTCTGCATTTGACCCATCCCCTTGTTAACCGTCTGGGAGGTGAGGGGAGCAGTGGGCAGCAGCAGTGCCGCGCCCGGGAATCATTTGTGGTGATTTAACCCCCAATTCCAACCCCTGATGCTGAGTGCCAAGCAGGGAGGTAATGGGTTCCATTTTTATAGTCTTTGGTATGACTCGTCCAGGGTATGAACTCTCAACCTACCGATTTCAAGGCGGACACTCTATCCACTAGGCCAGTGGTCCCCAACCACCGGGCCGTGGCTCGATTGGTACGGGGCTGCAGAATAATTTTTTTTTATTATTTATTTTTATTTTATTTTTATTTTTTTATTCATTCAACATAAAAAACACAAGATACACGTACAATTAGTGCACCAACCCAAAAAACCCTCCCTTTTTCATGACAAAAAAATAATAAAAATAAATAAAATCGAAATAAAAATCCCGCTCCCCGGCCGGGCCGCGGGAAAAATGATCAGGCGTTCACAGCTACAAAAAGGTTGAGGACCACTGCACTAGGCCACTGAGTAGGTCAATTTTGCAATGCAGTCTGCTGAATATGATGGAAAGCGCCACTCTACACAGCAACTAACACTATGGTCATAGTTGGAATTGCCACAAAGCACATTTAAATATACTCAACACTCTACACTCTAAGTCAGTGGTTCTTAACCTTGTTGGAGGTACCGAACCCCATTAGTTTCATATGCAAATTCCCCGAACCCTTCTTAGTGAAAAATATATATATATATATTTTTTTAATTCAAGACAAAGTTATGTGTTTTTGGTAACACTTTAGTATGGAGAACATATTCTAAGTAACAAAGACTTAATTTAGAGGTTTTTGGACACTAGGGGAACATATTCTAAGTAACAAAGACTTCATTTAGAGTTATTTGGTTAGGGTTAGGGCCAGGATTAGAGGGTTAGGGTTATAATGAGGCCACGTATTAATAATGACTAGGTAAGAGCCAATATGTTACTAATTTGCATGTTAATAAGCAACAATAATTAATGGTGAATATGTTCCCCATACTAAAGTGTTAACATGTTTTTTTTACTGGTGCACAAAATGAACCATGCATGAACATCACCTTGTTCAAAGAAAAAAAACAACACAGTGCATGAACTCACAACAAATTACACACCTGCAAATCAGTGTTACTTCTGCTGTTGCTGTATCCGTAATACGCCGATACGGAAAAGTTTTTATTGAGACGACGAGTCCGGTGTGTTTTACCTCTGCCAAACCCCTGAGGCTGACTCACCGAACCCCAAGGGTTCGATTGAACCCAGGTTAAGAACCACTGCTCTAAGTGGATAATACACCAATTTGTCACTATTCATGTGTCAGGTAAACCATGATGAATAGGGCCACATAAATCCTGTTCGTAAATGTGTCTACAAGGCGTGTACTTTGGCCACTGACATATGCAGTATGCCGGACTGTACTTTTATTATTGTTTTTCCTGACTTGTTAATTTCCTCTTCTTAATTTGTTATGCTCTGCTTTGAAGTGGTTCTTTTTAACCTTCTGTTGCAGTATACAACACATTTGTTCTTTTGTTGTTTTACTACTTCACATAAGATTAGCGCATCGTATAGCATAGTGTCCCCCTCCCTCATATGTGCTTGTCCCAGGCAACACATGATTTTCAAAGAATGTTAGCTACTTGTTCTCCCTTGGTTAGTTAAACATGTAACATATGTTGGACATTTGTGCATCGATCGTGATGCATAAGACAATCGATCATTTTTCCCACCTCTAGGTAACGGTTGCCTTGCTTTCAGTTTCGGCTTCCTGTTTTCTTCAGTCTGTTTTGATGTGTACAATAACAGCTGGCTGTGTTTCTGCCCCCCACAACGCTTACACTATTTGTGTGCGCACAAGAATCTTTTACTAATAGTGTTGGGAGGATGTATTATAATGGTGACGTGATCGAGGCATGCCGGTGTAGCTCTCCAGTGACAAAGGTAATGATCCTTCTGCAGGTTCACATATGAAAACTCTGTCACGACTTTTACTTCCTCTATTTAGTCAAGTTTGATGTCTTCTTGTTGCTGCGCGAGAGCCAAGGCCCTTAATAAACTGTCTGATATCTACTGGGTTCATGGCCGTAACTACCATTGAGGACACCGAGGTCATGTCCTCTGTATTTACAAAAAGATAATGATATGACTGACTGTAAATGTACTTTGTTTAGGACATCGTGTGTCATTACCATGCGGTAGATCATCCTCTCTCAATATACAATCTTTGGTCATGCTCAGCCCGCTACAACTCCAACAAAGTAACGCAGTGAAGTGCACTTTTACATTAAACATTATCCGATCCCCCCGCCTTCCGTCTATGTAGCTGAGATAGGCTCCATCACACCCCCAGGACCCCGAAAAGGATGGCCAGTAGAAAATGGATGGATGGATGGATTATCCGATCCGAAATGTGCTGTCAACATAACGTTAACAGAGTGTCCGCCCTGAGATCGGTTGGTCGAGAGTTCAAACCCTGGCCGATTCATACCAAAGACTATAAAAATGGGACCCATTACCAAGCTTACTTGGCACTCAGCATCAAGGGTTGGAATTGGGGGTTAAACCACCCAAATATGATTCCCAGGCGCGGCCACCGCTCCTGCTCACTGCTCCCCTCACCTCCCAGGGGGTGATCAAGGGTGACGGGTCAAATGCAGGGAATATTTTTGCCACACCTACTGTGTGTGTGACAATCATTGGCACTTTAACTTTAACTTAAATCATACTGATGTAACTAATGTTGGTTCCAAGTGAATTAAATTTTATTAAAAGCTGTCGTTATAATAACTTCGTCGTGTCAGGCAGGTGCTGCCTCACCGTAAATGCAGAACACGCGATCAGTGGTGGTGGGGCCATTTAGCGTGAAGAAGCACATTAAAATGTAAATTATTGGATGGCAAGGCGCTTCGTATAATATTTTGTCCCAAACACATTCCTGGCCATGTCATGCTCTGACACTGATTGAAATATGAAAGCAAAATTTCCTCCGACCCTTCCGGTAGCTCCGTGGCGGACGTCATTAGTACTTGCAGTGCAAAGCAGAACATCTTGTGTTTGAACTCTGGTCGTGGTTGAAAATATGGTATGTTTTTTTTAATTATGTTTTAAATTGTGTTAAAATTGTTTAATAAGCTATATTTCAGGATATTGGTGAAAAAGTTGACTTACAAAATCGTGTTGATTATCAAAGATGTTAGATGAGTGATAGATATTTATAGCGCAGTTAAAGCTTTTGTTATTCTGGAAATTCATTGTGTTGCTCAAGGTAATATAGCATATATGGTGCTGTGAGACCCATGATTTAATAAGCCTTTTATAGTTCCTCTTGGACAACCAATTTTTGACCTGGTATTTGTCAAATCCTAGTTACGGCTCTGACTGTGTTTAGTTGTTTATCAGGGTGGTTTTGTCAGAGTTAGTTTGAGACGAACCCCAAGATGCAGAGAAGGAGGGAGGCATTTTGCAGGAAAACATGATTTATTTTAAGTACTAAGACAAAAACAAACAAAGGGTTCAAACAAAAAGCGCGGACGTGGGCGGATAACAAACAAAAGGCCTAGCGTGGAAGCTAACAGGTATCTAGCAGGAAACAGAAGCCGTACTTGTAAAAATGAAAGAACAAACTGGAAGCAGGGAACAAAAAACAGTAAGCTACAAACATCAAACAAATATAGCTTACCGCTACGCTGCAAAGACACGACAAGGTACGACACGACAGGAGCGATAATATATGACAAGAGTGACAAGAAGTGACATCGACAAATCAATAATCCAGCACTGACTAGAAGACAAAGCAGGTACAAATACGAATTGGGCTGATTGACACCAAGTGTGGCCAGGTGCCAATCAGCCGCAGCTGAGGGGAAACAGCACTCAGGGAGACAAACACGAAGCTGACCTAAAATAAGAGTGCTGACAGGAAATACTAAACAAAAAGGAGGAAAAACTGAAACACAAACAAACTGTCACTGGCAAGCCTGACAGGTTTAGCCTTTTTTTGAGGTGTAAAAAGTCGCAAAAGAGATTTGAAGACTAAATTGCTTTAAAAAAATATTCTTAAGTAACTTTGGAAGAATAGATCTTATAGTTCTAGGATCTATACCCATGTGATGTTACTGACACCTACACTGTAGTAAACTCATGACATATAATCACTACCTGTTTATTTCTGTTAAAAACAACAACGGCATAGATTCTGTTGATGGTCAATAAGGGCACAATCTTAATAATCAGATTCGACTATGAACACAGACTTAAACATGACAGCAGCTAGAGTTATAGCTCAGATGTGGTTCTATAGATCCGTTCATGTTCTAGTGCATGGGTGTCAAATGTACGGCCCACGGACCAAATCAGGCCCCCAAACAGGTTTTGTCCCGCCCATAAATATGCTAAAATAATATGTATCCCCTTCTAACTTCATGTGTGATTAATTAAATTAGCCCAAACTCACAGGATTTGTTGTTGATAATGCTACTTATAGAGAATAAATCACATGATGTTAGTACATCAGTTGAGGAAAATGACTAAATTAAATTATTAACTTTCTGTAATTTGATTTTGATATTATTATTCATTTAATTTTCTGATAGATTACAAATGAACACAATTAGAGCATTTTAAAACTCTGCCGGACTCAATTCCACCTATTTGACTGATGAACATTATCACATTATTTATTGAGAAAGTATGAATACCGATAAGTGAAATTGGGATATTATTAACCGCATCATGTAAGAGTAAAAAAAACATTATGATTTGTACATTTTCAGAAGGCTCTTGTTTAGTTCAAACAAACAAAATAATCAGAAGTTGTCTTTATTTTTGAGTTTTCTTGCCATTATTTTACCAGTCAGGCCCACTTGAGAAAAGATTTTCCTCCATGTGGCCCCTGAGTTAAAATGATTTTCACATCCCTGTTGTAGTGTATTAACAACTACTAAGTACAATACAGAGAAAAGCCTATTTGTGCTCAAATATTTAGCCTCTCAATAAAGTTTGGACAAAAATAATCTGTCTTTTGTCTGTGTTTCCGCATGACCAGCTGATTCAACTGATACAACCATCGCTGGTACAATATTGCATTATTGGACTGTCCTCTTCCTAGAAGAGTAAAAAAACACAGCTTAGTGACATCATTCATGTGAATCACCCTGCAGTGACGTCAGCCCTAATTATTGCATCAAATATGCACTAAGATTCTCTATTTTCCTGCCTAGCTATTTTTGAATGACATCATCACAAGCTTCACTAGCATGAGATGATATTTGATAACATGACAACATTAAGTATGAAGTGATATCTGATCAGGGAGATGATCCTACATGCAAACCACTAATCTCATATGATATTTCTATTCACGTGATTAATGCACATTAATTGAGGAGTGGGAATGTGAATCTTACAAAAACCCATTACTTAAATCCATTCCGATTCTTAAAGTGACAATTCCCGATTCAACATGATTCTCAATTCAAACCGATCATCGCAATGTTATTTGGTATATACATTGTAATACAACCTTTTCCAAACAGGTTAGAAAAGCTCCACTGGGCTGCTGACATATGACGTACCACAGAGAGTAAACAGGGAGAATGGCCTAAAAAACGTCACAACACGTCAGATTCATTCATCATTAACTGTGCAGACGAATGTATCAGTGTCAGATGTCAAAGGTCAGCTAGATGCGTGCCTGACCCTTATCAACATGTTAGTCTGCAGCTTAAGTAACGTGCTGTGCTTTGACCTCATAACAGCAATTTTATAATCATGTGGATGGCACACTGACTCCTAATATGGAGAATAGCATTTGTCTGTGCCATGGCCACCCTGTACCACATATTTCAGTGGTCTATAATATAGGTCAGGGATATTACACTAAATTGTTTTGGGGGCCGCATTTCCAAAAAGTGAGACTTATCCCATTACTATTAGGCTAATGTTGTATATTCTGCAGAACCAACATCTCCTACAGTAGACATTTGGATTTTGGTCTATTTATGTGGTCTATTTATTTTGTCAGATTCACTGAGGCGCTCTGCTATTTTATAGGACCTTCTGCAAAAAAGCTAATCATCTCTAGCACACTAGTGTTTTTAAGAATTTGCTGCAAATATACTGTACATACAAACGGATAAACATATGTGCATATGCTCAAACATACATACATACATACCTACACACATGCATACATACAAACGTACATACATGCAGAATTATATTCATACCCACATACGCTCATACATACCTTCACACATGCACACATACAAACGTACATCCATACAGATGTATATAAATACGTGCATAAGCTCATACATACACATGCACATATATTGTAAGATACTGTACATACATGCACTCATGCGTACAATCACGCTTCATCAAACAACATATATTAATGTTGTTAACCCCCTGGCACACTGCTAAAGCTTAACTTATTTCTGTCCTATCAATGTCACAATCAATGTTAATATAGTCCACTCTATTTTGTAAAGCAAACCTGTACAGCAAATATGGGCATCTACATCAACAATATGATTTGCCTGAGTGGCTGGACAGGACATATTAAAAACAATTATCTGTTGCGAAAATGTAAGTCTCAAACAAGTTTTTTGAATTGAACACACATCCACCAGTTGAAAAGCCCAAATGATGAAAAAATAAGAGGACCTCAAATGTAACCTTGAGGAACATTACTAGTACAACTAAAGATGTTGAACAAATGACCACTGACTCCATTTGAACTAAACAAGCTACAGCAACACCTTATTATATAAATTACATTCCGAAGAAGAAAAAAATTGTAACTGTCAAAAAGGAGACAACTTAAAGGGGGGCCTTGAGGAGGAACGTTATTTAAATCACAAGTTTAAAATATCAATGCAAGGATCTGCCAATGTTTTTACAGTGGTCCAAGTTTCTTTATACAACGGGAGCACTCTTATGTTTTTAGGAATTTGCTGCAAAAATGTTTTTCTCCCAAGTTTTAAACAAAACTCGGTTAGGCCCATGGGCTACCAGTTGAATAGTCCTGGTGGATCAGTCAGTACTCCTCACATGTTGTGTTTGCACAAGCGTTAGTGCTATTTTCACTGTTCAGACTTGTGTGCAGTGTTCGTACAAACTTTGGTGCACAGTAAAATGGTCACACAATGTCTATTTAAAGACGACGCTACAGTAAAACACAGACCATACTGTGTATTTTGTGAATGTTTTGCACTCAACTGATGGTTTGCTGCTTTCAATTTGCCCCAGTATGTGAAGCTAATTGGGAAAGAATGTTTAGTGCCTTAGTGCTAGAGAAACCGATTACACTTTACATGAATGACACTCGTTGCATTTCAGAGTTCAAGTGGATTTTGCAAAACGACTGATGAATGGCCTTCATAGTGCTGTTGTAGTCAAATTGTTATACTTAAGAAGTATATGTGCTTCTCCCAATGAAATTGGTTTCTTCAAGAAAACAAACACTCTTTTGTGTAACACCAGCCTACATCAATAATGCATGAAAACTGGATCTTGAGATAAGACAGGCGGCTGTCTGGACATGACATTTTACAAGGCTGTAGGCTGACAGGTTAAAGAAAACATCCCGTTTGCTTTTTTATTTGTTTGTTTGTTTTATCTTTAGCAATTATGGTGGTGACACATGCAGTCCGTTGGATCTACCTTAATGTAAAATATGTACACTTTTACATTACGATGATCTTTGAGGGATGAACCAGAATACTGCTATACATTAATGGTCTGACATGCCTCTGGACACACAAACACAATGATTGAGCATACTTTTATTTAAATGAAAGCCCAACTCCAGAGGCCTTGTAATTGCGTCTTGAATAGGCGAACATGAGGAGGCCTTTGATTGCCAATTCTGAGCATGCATTGTTTATTATTGTTGAATATTGATCATGTTTAAATCTCAATCTGCACCTCTCTGGTCTTTGTGTTGCTATTGAGAGACTGCAGGGTGAATCTCTGTCCTGCCATTAGATATGGATAGCATTTCCAGTCTGCAACCGTGCAGATACCCAGACATCCTCCTACTCTTCTGACACATATTGCAAAAGTGTGAGTCATGCTTTATTCTCAACTGCTCAAAACATCCTTCAGTGTTGCATGACATTTCTCCACTTTATAAGGCGATTTCAATAATCTGCACCATCTAGCGGCCATGGTGGAGTACTCCTTTGAGGCAAATGGTCTGACCTCATCACAATACTGTCATAACTTAATAAATCATGTGATAATAGTGCAACTACACTCCAAATTAATTGGATTTATTGAGCGCATGCTTCTAATTTATTCAGAGAGAGAGAAAGTATGACTGCTGAAATTATAGAGACACATTGTTTTGAGGCTGTAATTGAATAAATGACATTTACATATTTTCTTGATTGCTTTGAAGCGGCAGTCACTGCAAACGCCACATTTTCAAAGCTGTTAACACACAGACCTAAACAGAAGTTTTTATGGTAAAATTTAAGCTTTTTGTTTGCGAAAGGCTCTGACAGCGCTTAAACATTTAAAATATGCAACAAAAGCAAATGTTTAAACAACACAACTTGCAAACGGTGTATAAACTCTTCCTATTAATCATTACACATTGGACAAAAGAATACAAAATAAAGCACTGGGTATGGATTAGTGCATCGTAGGGCTGGGCGATATGGACCAAAACTAATATCCAGATATTTTCAGGCCGAATGGCAATATACGATATGTAACGGCATTTTAAACAAAACGTGCAAGGTGTTGAGTTTAAACTCAACACCACATTACGATTACTAATCAGTAATTAAATACATTTAATTACTGATGCAATTACTCTTTCATAAATGGTATTAATTACTAGTGGGGCTGCGAATCTTTTGGTGTCCCATTATTCTATTCAATATCGATTGTTGGGGTCGCGATTCGATTATATGTCGATTTTTTTCGACTCGACGCGATTCTCGATTCAAAAACTATATTTTTCCGATTCAAAACGATTCTGTATTCATTCAATACATAGGATTTCAGCAGGATCTACCCCAGTCTGCTGACATGCTTGCAGAGTAGTAGATATAAAAAAAAAAAGCTTTTATAATTCTAAAGTACAATGTTTTGTCAACTGATTGCAATAATGTATATTGGTTTTAAATATAAAACGAACAAAAAATACGACTTATTTTATCTTTGTGAAAACATTGGACACAGTGTGTTGTCAAGCTTATGAGATGCGATGCAACTGTAAGCCACTGTGTTCTTTTTTTTAATTTTTATAAATGTCTAATGATAATGTCAATGAGGGATTTTTAATCACTGCTCTGCTGAAATTATAACTAATATTGATACTGTTGTTGATAATATTCATTTTTGTTTCACTACTTTTGGTTTGTTCTGTGTCGTGTTTGTGTCTCCTTTCAATTGCTCTGTTTATTGCAGTTCTGAGTGTTGCTGGGTCAGGTTTGGTTTTGGAATTGGATTGCATTGTTATGGTATTGCTGCGTAGTGGTTTGTTGGATTGATTAAAAAAAAAAAAAAATCGATTAAGAAAAAAAAAAGAGAATCAATTCTGAATCGCACAATGTGAGAATCGTGATTCGTATTCGAATCGATTTTTTCCCACACCCCTAATTACTAGGGAAAGTTATTAATGATTTACTTAAATTTTTTTTTAAACATATGTCATATGTAGTTGAGAGAAGTTTATGAGAGCAGTATGTGTGTGCATGTATGTGCATTTAAAAGGCGGTGTCTGTTGCTAAGCGACATCAGCTGAACTTGTTCGCTTTAGCAATTAGCAGAGGCGGTTTGTCGGCTCTGAGGGCTATTCTGTTGAATATTTTCATCGCCAGCTATGGTGTGGGCATGTCTGCTATGCATGAAGGCGAATATGGCGCAGGGGTACCCATTCCGGAAGTGCAAATTTTTCTTAGCGCCAACTGGACTCTATGGCTACGGGCCTACTGGGCCCCCCCCGGCAGTAACGTGCCGTAACAAAGACACATTAAAAGATAACGGTATGGCGGTATCGTCCCAAATATATATCTCTTTCTAAAATACACCAGTATTAATTGTAATACCGGTATACCACCCAGTCCTAGTGCTTTGTTACTTGTCACTGTAGTATTAAGTTGCATTTGTTGTGTTTTTATATTGGCTGTGTCAAATTTGCCTTCTTGTCAAGAACACGGCAAGGGAAGTTTATTTATAGAGCAATTTGTACAGAAGGCCGTTCATAGTGCTTTACATAAAATTATAATTAAAATTAAAATCAGAATCACAATCTTCATTAAAACAATCAAAATTAATTTGAATTTAAATCAATCAAATACTTTATATAAGATACTTTCAGTAGTTATATCCACATTTAAATAGAGGTGTTTTCAGGCTGGATTTGAACATTGCCAACGTTGAGGCCTCGTCTCACATCTTCAGGAAGAGTTCTCCAAATGTTACGAGTTTACAACTGAAACACAGTTTCACAATGTTTGGTCATGACTGTAGGCACCAGCAGGAGACCACTCCCTGTGGTTCTCAGAGCTCAACATGGTTCATACTGCTCTAACATGTCAGAGATGTATCGTGGCACAAGACCGGGCTGGGCGATGTAGACTTAAACTGATATCCCGGTATTTTTAGGCCGAATGGCGATGTGGTACATACGGATATTTTAAACAAAATGTGCAAAGGTTGCGTAGGTGTTTTGTGGATCAAAAACCAGTGTTGAGAGTACTCAGACTATTTTACTTGTAAGTGGTAACCTAACGTGCAGTTTTTCCTTATAAAGTAGTTAGTTAGCTGTTACTATGTCAAAGCAGTTTTTGTTAATTTTTTTGATTAACGTTTATAGCGTCACGCTTATGCACGGGTGTACATAGAGCTTTTACTCGCTCACTATGGGGAAGGCTGTTCAGTTTGAAAGTACTTTTCAAAGCAATGGATGGAAACCACAATGGACATATATAAAATGGAGAAGATAACTGCCTTTATTAATTATAAATTGGAGAAATTTACCTCATACTGGGAAAACTGGGTCAATTGTGTCACGCCCCATAAGCCTGACTTAAATCTCTGGAATTAGTTTACTGTTCCAAAAAAAAAAAAGATTACTCCCTATATGTGTATATATACATATAAGTATCTGTATATTTTTATTTTATTTTATTTCTGTTTATTATTATTATCAATGTATTATCGTATGTGTAGATACTTCCTTGTTTTTGTTATCTCCGTTTCTTTTTCTTTTTTGGGGGTGCTGGATGGTATCATGGGTATATAAACAAAAATACTTTTGACATTTAGGGCAGACAACGGCTATGTGATGTATGCGAATATGATTTAGTGGATGGAAATGTCTGATGCTGGATGTCAATAAAAATAAAATGAAAAAAAGAAAAAAAAAGAAGTACTCTTCAGCTACACTGCCGCTTCACTAGGTTGGTCCGCACAGGCTATGGGGAGAGTTACTTGGAACCCAAGAAGTAGTTGCTAAACATTTGACATATCAAGCAAGCAGCAGAAAGAAAATGTCGCTAGCTGCTGTGCGAAATCACTAACAGAACTGAACAACCAAAACAAAAGAGATTAGTGATAAAGTCGCCATAAAGAGTGATATAGGTTTTCAAGCAAATTAGTGTTTGTGTAAATAAGGCTTAAGTCACTTACCAATAGCCAAATGCAGTTGCTGACCAAAGCATTGCATCACTCAAGAGTCGAGAAGTCGGCACTGAAGCTGGCGAACTGCCATATTCTTTTGAAAAGTTTGTTGAGCATCAGGGAAGCCAACGTAAATGTTGTGGAGAGTTATAAAGGACTGTATGGTTCTATAAAGGTAGTCTCATTCGCCCCCGGGGCGTCGGTCAGGACACAATGGACAGGACAGTTCGTTTGGCATATGACAGTTTACTTGTTTAGTAGGCAGGTTGACAAGCATGGCAGGTTACATTGAATTGGCTGAATGGTACAACACTGGTAAGTATTGGAGGTTCTGCAGTAAACAGACAAGAACATCATAACCAATTAGTATAGAATACCATAGCCTACGTAGTAAAAGTACATATCCCCTTAGTGCAATAATATATCATGGATACACAATAGAGCATATACCGGTAATAATTGGCATTTAGTACACATTAGCTTCACCAGTAAACAGTAAGCCCTTCCATACACACTACAGGATAGCATCAAACCAAACACTCAAATAACATCATCCCAACATTTAACTGAACTTAAATGTCTTAACTAGACCACAAGGTGTCACTGTACGCTACATAAGGCACGTAAACGTGGTGCTTTTGACCTGCCGTGCAGGATAAGGTGCTCGCTTACATGTACAAAGGCACAAAATGTCCGAAAAAGCTCTCTTTAAAGAGATAAAGAACAATAATAATTTGATTTCCCCGGTCAGCAACAATGTGTGAGGCAATGTGAATTAAACAATAAAAAAAACAACTAATTTAACGGTTTGAATTGGTCCAAGTTATCGGGGACTGTTATTACTGACGGACAGGTGTCGCGGTGTGACTGCAGCCAGGCACGTAAGAAAACCGTCGTCTCTGTGGCAACATCTCTGTCGCTTTCACTCGTTTGCCGTTTTTTAAGGCAACCCAGAACGTTGAAAGAGCCATTTTGGGTTAGGGTTAGCGCTGGGGTCTAATGCACCGGACCGTTCGTCTCCCCGGCCCGAACTGTTTACAGCGGCACCGGGGGAGGGAGCGAGAGACAGACACACACACAGTGACAGAGATTGGTAGATTTCTTCCGCTCCGCACACAACGCTGTCAAGCGCCATTCGTATAAAACTCGCGGGCCACACCAACATTAAACTTTCTTATTAAGGCGAGGGCCGCAAAATAATTGCGGCCCGCGGGCCGCGTGTCTGAGACCCCTGCTTTAAAGTTTGTTTTACCCAATTACTTGATTAATCAAACAAACTAGTCGGTAGGCTACTCGGTTATTAAAATAATCAATACCTGCGGCCCTAAATTGAAAAGCTTTACATATTACAAAAATATTGTACATGTAAGAGTATAAGAAATAAAGAAAATACAACCAAAATAGATTATGATAAAAGACAAAAAAATCTTATAAGTGTAGAAATTGATAGTATACCATTTATACTCAATGTCTTCTGTTTTAAAGCCACGTGGTGGCTAATTGAAGCTTTGTTTAATAAGGCGTCTCAAATATACTTCAGTGCGCTCATACTGAGCAAGGAAGTTTCTAAAAGTTAAGTATAGGTGGGTTTTTTTTTTGGTTAGCATGGCTAAAACAATAAAATATAAACTGCATGAATGACATCAATGTTAAGTGAATGGGGAAAATGAGTCCATCCAATGGGAAAGCGTTAACGCATTTGAAGAGTTATGTTCTGCTTTGCACAGATAGTGATGATGAAAACTGAGCAGAATCGTGTTTCTTTAAGAACATCAAAGCAACTGAGACATTTTTTTAAAGAGGGTTTCTTGTCGGAGCCCAAAAAAAGGCTATTAATCTCTAACGGGCGTCTCAACGTTTTCTCAAGCCAAGGACCCCAAAACTAAAGGAGCACGAACCCGCTACTTATACAAATGTGTGATTGTGTTTTAAATTAAACTGGTCCTTAAGGTACCTTATTGTGCAAGACTAAGATGTTCTAATAATAGAGTACAGCATTGCTTATAGCAAAATGGCAACAAACTTGCTAATCGCTAGCTGACAACCAGCTGTCTTAATCGTTATCTGGCAACAAGTGTGCAAATAGTAGTAGTAAAGTTTTAAAGTTTAATCGCAAGCTGGTGATTCGAGTGCTAATCACTAGCTATCCTAAATGGTTACATAAATATAATATATTTATTCATGTTTTTATTTTAGGTACAGCGGGAAGGGTGGCTATGCCACTTTCATTTCTAAACAGCATGTGTTGGCTCAATGTTAATGTGCATAAAGCTGTACCAATTGTGTATATAATTATTAAAGATTCTGATTCTGATTTAAAGACAATTACATTCGTGAAAAAAAGTTGTTTAAAAAAAAGTCTAATCAACCAAACATTTGACAACCAATGTGCAGGCCTCTGCGGACCCTTGTTGGAGACCTCTGATCTGGAATGTATTAAGTATACATAAATGATAACCTCTCTAAGATGTTCTTCCAAAGTTTATTACTACCGCGCCCATATTTACTTCTGCTAAACTCAGCTAATGTGGTCAGGAGTCTGACCTCTTGGCTTCCTCAAGCCAGCTGCTGATTTCATATGAAGTCGCCACTAAGCTGCCGGTGCACCAAAGCTTGCAAGCCAGGGTTGCAGCAAAGAGCGTGCGGTTTCTTTTTCTGAGATCCAGGAGAGGAAGGCAATGGAAAGATGAGGTCTAGTCAGCAATGCATCTGCACATGCACTCTCCCTGGGGAGCTTTACCAGGTACGATAGCTCCTTGCTTCTCTATGAAAGAACTCTACATGAGACGACCAGCCCCAATCTGTCAGACGAGCGTTGTCTGGTCCACTTAATGTGACTTTTTTCTTGCAGGTTTTTAATGGTGTTTGTATTTTAACTGATGTACTGACCTCATAGTGCTTTTTAGTATAATGTCATGAGAATTATCTGTCAGCATGGTTTATTTCCAGCTGTTCATTTTTTACACACGTACAGTTTAGTCACAAGCTATTATGGTTTGGGATCTGCGTTGTTAGTTTTGAGTAATGTGGAATTTGTTTATTGTTGATGTACTGTAACAAACATAGTGTACAGTGCACAAATGTAAGTATTTAGAGGCACCTCAAATCCTGTTAGGCTTATTATGAAAACAAATCTTTGAGACAATAGTTTCATTGTCGTTATTGACGTCAGTAGTTCTTAAAAAAAGGATTACCGGTACTGTATTCAACAACTCGGTTTGTTAGCTCACTGTGGCTACTCTGAAATTAGATGTTTAAGTCCCACTTGTATATATTTTGTAGTTTAATATATATTGTCGTCTTTTATTAAAAAGTCTTCCCAGAGCGGGTGAGGATGAAGAGCATATTATTTTTGTGACAATTTCCTCTATCTGGTCCTTGCAGATGACCGAGGGCAGACTGTGTCAAGTGCAGCTGCTGGATGACAGGAAGCTGGAGCTGCTGGTTCAGGTATGAATGACGTGGAGATGGTCAATATTTGAAGAATAACTGTAGCCTCACTGTGAAACCTAAAAGGAGTTGCTGGGTACAGAGAATTCACACTTAGCTCTGTAGGGTCCTCAGCTCAGCCATCCAATTTTTGAATGCACCACTTTTCGTGAATTGTTTTCGACTGTAGAATAACAAAAAACTTTGATAAAGAAGGTGAGAAACACTATTGAATTCAAGAAAGAACTCGTACTAAGTACGGTGGTCTCCACCTTCTCCGTCTCTGCTCATAACTGCTTTCGCCGACAAGAGTTTTCAATAAAGTGATGTAAAATTTTCTTTTATGCATCTCATTCATCATTCATGAGAGATGTCCCGGCCCTGATCATGGGATTAGATGGGGGGCCCAATATTTGCCGTTATGAACTGGTCGGCGGACGAGCTGCTCAGCCCAGACAATCCACCACAGCTGTTTCTAGGGATAGGAATTGAAAACTGGTTCTTGTTGAGAACCGGTGTTCTGTCAATGTCTGGTACCCAATCCTACTGAGCATGCGCACTAACGCAAATATTTCAAATATTTGCCTCGAACAACATACTCATCAAAAGCAACTGTCTTGTATACCTTGTGTACAGGTAAACAGTGATTTTAGATAATGTTTTCCATTGTATCTTTTGACCACCAAGCATGTAGAAGCATGTAGAAAATTACAGCGTGACAAAGTTGTATTGTATATTAACGGACAGTAAGCATGTAGACAAATACAGCGTGAGGAAGTTGACATCAACTCAAACAATTACATTTTGGTTTTAATCACTCTTTTATGCTTCTGGTAGCTTTTTTCGAGGAAGCACCACAATTCGACTGAACATAGGCTACCAGGGTTTCGATCTCTGGGAATCATTTAAGTTTTGTCAACTATTCCCTTATCGATACCCGTGGGCATGGATGACATCACCACGCACAGAGTCAATAAGCAGCGCAGGCGATATAATTAACGACAAAGGAAGACAACAGGGCAACTTGCAAAACTTGCAAAGTGGATATTGCATCAAGTTGAGAAAATATTACCAAAAACATTAGCAGACACAACTTCTGATAATGGTAAATGAATGGCGCGTTATCGATCCCCACTGAGACTGAAGTGACAAAGTCAGGAAGTCGTCTGCTGTTAACACTGCAGGTAACAAACACACTAACACTGCCTATTAGGGCTGCGAATCTTTGGGTGTCCCACGATTGGATTCGATATCGATTCTTGGGGTCGCGTTTCGATTATAAATCGTTTTTTTTCTAATTAACGCGATTCTCGATTCAAAAACGATATTTTTACGATTCAAAACGATTCTGTATTCATTCAATACATAGGATTTCAGCGGGATCTACCCCAGTCTGCTGACATGCTAGCAGAGTGGTAGATTAAAAAAAAAAAGCTTTTATAATTGTAAAGAACAATGTTTTATCAACTGATTGCAATAATGTATTTTTTTTAAACTATTAAAAGAACCAAAAATATGACTTATTTTATCTTTGTGAAAACATTGGACACAGTGTGTTGTCAAGCTTATGAGATGCGATGCAAGTGTAAGTCACTGTGACACTATTGTTCTTTTACATGATAATGTCAATGAGGGATTTTTAGTCACTGCTATGCTGAAATTATAACTAATATTGATACGGTTGTTGATAATATTCATTTTTGTTTCACTACTTTTGGTTTGTTCTGTGTCGTGTTTGTGTCTCCTCTCAATTGCTCTGTTTATTGCAGTTCTGAGTGTTGCTGGGTCAGGTTTGGTTTTGGAATTGGATTGCATTTTTATGGTATTGCCGTGTATTGTTTTGTTGGATTGATTAAACAAAAAATCACCCAAAAAAAAATCGATTAAAAAAAAAAAGAGAATCGATTCTGAATCGCACAACGTGAGAATTGCGATTCAAATTCGAATCGATTTTTTCCCACACCCCTACTGCCTATCATGTTAAAACATGCTATTATTAACTCTAAATGTAAAATGAATGTTTTTAATACATCATTTGACAAGGCAGTGTCAGTTTGGACGCCTCGTTCCTTTCTATGAGGTGTTCTCCACAGCTGGAGACACCGAAATGAGTCATAAATATTGCGTATGTTTCTTAAAAAAGCAGATCTGCTTAATTTTCTGCAAAATAATGGGTAATTTTGATAGTTCATGTTTTAAAAATTGGACAGCGTACAGTTTTATTTGACCTGACTTGGTTGTATTTGTCTTTGACTGACGCAGCGCTCAGCATACATACTGTGTAAATATATTAAAAAAAAACACATTTCAGTTCTATTTAAAACATGTTACTTACACTTTTGGTGTAATTGTCATTTGTCGCAGATAAAATTATGTTGGAATTAGTTTATCACTAAAGTATAGTTATTTTCAAAACAAAATATTTTTTCTGGCACCCGATAGAAGCTGCCGGTCTTTTAAGACCTAACTGGTTTTTTTTTATACTCATGTTTTTTTCTAGACTAAACAAAGTTGATGTTAATCAACTTGTTTGCTATCATTTTATCTAAATGAGAATTGATAAAGAACCAAACTGTTATGCAGATTCATAAATGGAATCGGAAACGTAAAAATCGTATCAATTCCCATCCCGAGCATGTGTCCCAGTGTTTACATGGCTAAAGATTATACTCACATGAAAGATTCCTTCGAAAGGGATTTACACTCAAAGAGACACAATTACATTACTGGATTACTTGTTACAAACATAGGAGTTGCATGAATTCCAAAACATTGGCTCCAATTTGAGAGTGAAGTGAATTATATTTATATAGCACTTTTCTCTAGTGACTCAAAGCACTTTACATAGTGAAACCCAGCTGATGGGTAAAGTGTCTTGCCCAAGGACACAACGGCAGTGACTAGGATGGCGGAAGCAGGGATCGACCTGGTAACGCTTAAGTTGCTGGCCCGGCTGCTCTATCAACTGAGCCACGCCGCCCCAAGAAAGAGCACACTGCAACGAGCACTTTGTCTAGCCTCAGTGCGAAGCCGCTTCTAAGATACCTAACCTCAAATAGGGGGCATTGATCCAGATACGGGATTGATTCTATTGATGCCTTTTATAGTATTAGTAAATAACTGATACTAAAGTGATTAGATCAAAAAATACTATTCCTGCAAAGAATAATGGAAAAACAAATTTTGGCAAGGATTCGGGCAAAGGTGATTTTTAATAGTATGACTGTTATGGTTGCCTTTTATCACCAAGATGTCGTGGTTTACTACTTAGAGCCCAACAAAGAAAGAGTCAGAGGACAGACAGAAAAGCTAGATTCTTTGGACTGCCGTTTCCAGGGTTACGGTACAACAGATAAATGAGGCCCATATTGCACAAGGGCGTGAGATCTCATAGGTAAAGAAGAAGCTTTTGTATGACATGTTAGACTTGTAAGTGGGGGTGAGTGAGGATGAGGGTTGAAGAACCTAAATATTTTGAGATGTTATTCCGTAGGAACATGCCAATCGAATTAGTATCAGTCGTTATTTCTGAAAAGGTGTGTGATCGTCATTGCCAATTAATGCCTTTTAATGTCGATCACAAACACTACTCACCTCTGGTTGACACTATTTCTTTTTTGTCCCCGAATTGACAAGCACCCACTTATGTATTTCCATACAAAGTGTAGAAACGCTTCAATAAAATAATTATAATCACCTCCATTACGGCAAATAAAATGCATTTCTTAGCATCTGAAGTAACATTATCACTAGAGGACAAAGCTAAACATGATACAAACTGAAAGCAAGTCAGGAGCAGGTGTGCCAATAGCTAAGAAAACCACAAAGATAGCTTTAAATTATCCTCTCTCTAGATTCTTATTAATCTACTTTTTCATTTACAGTTAATATCTACTTGCTTTCTGCTATAACGAGGTTCTTTACCAAGCACATATTTATTATGTTATTTAAAGCTAGCTTTGTTGTTAGCTTACTTTTTCATTTGCCGATTCCTGACTTGCTCTCTTTAAATTATCCTCTTTCTAGACTCTTATTAATGTACTTGTTTATTTACTGTTAATATCTACTTGCTTTCTGCTATAACGACGTTCTTCACCAAGCACATATTTCTTCTGTAATTTAAAGCTAGCTTTGTTGTTAGCTTACTTTCTCACTCGCCGATTCATGACTTGCTCTCGGTATGTAACATGTTTAGTTTTGTCATCCAGTTATATCAATATTTGCCACTGATACTTAAATGGGACCTATTATTCAAAACCAACTTCTCTTACCTAATGGTACCTGTTTTTGTGTATTTGGGATCCGCATAAGAACATTTTAAATCAAACTATAGAAGCAAGGTGGAGAGATTTAGAAAACAATCTTTCCTTCCCTTGCTTCATAGTTTCTCCAAACGAGTTGTTTGGAATTTTGCCAATTTGTAACGATTTTCCAATTGGTGAGGTCAGCAGATATCTCTATATATGGTAAGGTTTTACCTGAAGAGCTTTGCGTGAGTCACCTATTGTAGTCCGACGTTGTAGTCAATAAGCTCCTTCTTTTTTCTCTATCCTCTTGTTGTGGGGAAGACTGGCTCGTATATGCACATGCATGCCATTTCTCATAAAATGTAGTGTGTAATTAACTTATAACTGCCAGTAGATTTGATATGGAGGCGCTAAAAACTACAACATAACTGACAAGGAGAAGGAGCAATTGATATGCAAAACGGCGCATCTTAAAGAGACGGTCAGAAAGGGTCTTGAAGACAGTCTGTAAAACATAATCCACGCAAAATCCTGACCACAAAAAAAATGCAGACCACCAAGAAGGGTTCTAAATGTAATGTAAAAAAATTATAATATGAAATGCAGTTTATTTGCCATAATGTCTGAATTGTTATTAATTTAAGAGAGCAGCTCCACACTGTGTATGGAGACACATAATTAGATGCTAGCCGCTTGTTAGCCAGAGAGGATCAGTGGTTGTGATCGGCATTAAAAGTCATTAATCAGCAATAGCCAGTCATATCATTTGATGGTCGATCGATTAGAACGTCCCTTATGTTGTTGTTGGTATCGGCTAATCTCCATAATGGTTTGTATCGGAATCGGGAGTAAAAAAAACCCTGATCAAAACATCCCTATTATTTTGTCTCCATTACTACGTGATGCTGGCCCAAGGTCCTTTTTAACGTTTACAAATAGGCATTCATTACGAGCCTATAGTTGTCTTTCAAGGATTCTCATATTTCTACAGTAAAAACTGTGTGTTCCTAATCTGTAAAAGTCCTCCATTAGAATGGAATGAGGCTAAATGACTCAAAAACTGATGTTTGCAGATATTGACTTTGAATCTGAAAATCTTCCACAGCCAAAGCTGCTGTCGTATGAACTCCTTGACTTGGTCTCTTCTCATTTCAACCTCAAAGAGAAGGAATTCTTCGGCCTTTCATTTTTTGACGACAAGTATGTAAACTACAGGCTTAAATATTTGCAGTGTCGTGGTTATTTACTGCTGTGTGTTCCCTCCTGCTTTGGCATGCTTGCTTTTGCAGTGGTCAGTGTAAGTGGCTGCAGATGGACCGCAGAGTTCTTGATCATGACTTTTCAAAGAGGCAAGGCTCTGTTGCCCTCAACTTCCTGGTCAGGTAAAAACAAACCTTCGCTCTCCAGCAGGGTGCGGCAGAGATAATGTCTGTCAAACATGATTTTATTTACTTTTACAGATTTTACGTGGAGAACATCACACAACTTAAGGACATCATAACAGTGGAGTTATTCTTCCTGAATGCAAAATCCGCAGTGAACAACGTAAGTGTTTTTTCTGGTGTTTAAGGCAATACAAAAAAAAAGACTTGGCTTGACGCCACAAAATGATTCACTGCTTGTGAACTCTGGCAGCACCTTCTCTCAGCCACAGAGCAGTTTTCACTCAGATAGGAGGAATGTGTGTATGAAAGCAAAAAGACACACTAGTTTATTTTGAGAATAGGCTGATACTAAGACCTTACGATGTGGAGTATATAATTTTAGTTTTACCATAGACCAGTGGTCCAAACTACGGCCCGTTCAAGATCTGGCCCGCGAGAAGTCCCAAGTGAAAAAATTATTATTATTTTTTTAAATCTGTCTTTTCTAATCCATTTTCTACCGCTTTTTACTCTCAGAGTCTCCTAGCTGCTCAGGTTAGAATAGGAGATTAAAATAAAATATAAAAAAATCGGTCTTAGCCTGGGCCCTGTAGTGGGGGTGCATATATATATATATATATATATATATATATATATATATATATATATATATATAACAGCCCGGCCCCCGGCCAAATTATTTTAACCCAATGCGGCTCCCGGGTCAAAAAGTTTGGGGACCCCTGCCATAGACTGTTGATATTTAAAAAAAAAAAAGGTTAAAGACATATGTTTTCAATCAGGCTTTATACTGATCATGTTAACCTCTTCTTCTTTTGTTTTTTTTTATTTTGTATGTTATTTATTTCTAGTATTTTGTACTATTATTCTCAATGTTATGTTTTTAAACATTTATTAATGTATTATTTATATTTCATTTTTACATATATTTTATAATGTTTCATACCATTTTTTTTAGATGCCGTTAGTTTTTAGTTATTCTTAAGTGTCAAGGCCTTAAAGGTGGCGTTTTCTCTCAATTCTCAGTGCCATACCATGTTATGTTTTTATCAATAGTGCTGTGTGTACGTGTGTTGTGTGTGTGTGTTTGTATGTGTGTGTTAATCTCTTCTTTCTTTTTTCCTGTAAAGCACTTTGTGTTGCCACTTGCAAATTGATTGTTTGATTAATTCATTGATATCTTCCAGGGGATAATAGAAGTTGAAAGTGAGAATGTCTTCAAATTAGCTGCAAACGCTTTGCAGGTACAGTAATTACTTCTCACTTTAACAAATGTCTGGAACAGTGTTAAAATTACAAGACTAATATTTTTTTTTTCCAATGACCAGGAGTCTAAAGGAGACTACACAAGGTAAGAGCTTGTTAACAGCTGGACGAATAAGCCGGCTAGTATTTACTGGAAGTAGAACACGTTTATAGTGATCTTTTGGCAAAGACATTCAATAGGTCACCCGTTTCTCAAGAGTGAGGACCGCAAGAATCAATAGCAATGTAACTTGAGGCTTACCATTGTGCACAAGGAAGCTCACACGGGTTTGCTAATGAACCTCATGGTGCTGATAGAACTGAAGGGAGACATAACATACACAGAGTCGGGGTCTTCACAATCCATTATACTAACAGGCCTTAATATTAGGTACAACTTCACAATATAGTGGTTATGGTTATGATTAATTTGTTCCAGGCATGTTTAACATTACATTAAAATACATCACGTGAATGCCTTTGCACAAGTTTTTCGCAACATTTGCAAAGCTTATATTTAATCCTACCCGTTCTCCATGTCTTTTATTGATTATTCATTCACACCATAACTTCTACATGTAAATTAAGTTCACTCCCTGTGTGGAACAATAGGAAGAAAAAAAAGTAACAAAAAAAACTAAGCACATTTACACGGACAAGCGGTAGAAGATGGATAGATGGATGAATACACACTAGTTTGAACGTCTTGACTTGGTTGTAAAATTCATAATTGATCTCTTGATATAAATTAAGTACAAAACCCAAAACCAGTGTAGTTGGCATGTTGTGTAAATTGTAAAAAAAAAACAGAATACAATATTTTGCAAATCATCTCGACCTATATCCAATTGAATACACTGCAAAGACAAGATACTTAACGTTTGAACTGGTAAACTTTATTTTTTGCAAATATTAGCTCATTTGGAATTCGATGCCTGCAACATGTGTCAACAAAGCTGGCACAAGTGACAAAAAAGACTGAGAAATGTGAGGAATACTCATCAAACACGTATTTGGAACATCCCACAGGTGAACAGGCTAATTAGGAACAGGTGGGTACCATGATTGAGTATAAAGGCAGTTTCCAGTCATACACAAACACGGATGGGTTGAGGGTCACCACTTTGTGAAAACATGCTGAGCAAATTGTCGAATAGTTTAAGAACAACATTTCTCAACAGGCTATTGCAAGGAATTTAGGGATTTCACCATCTATGGTCCGTAATAAAATCAAAAGACTAAAAGTATCACTACAAGTAAGGGTCTAGGCCGAAAAAACAACATTCAATGCCTGTGACCTTCGATCCCTCAGGCAGTACTGGATCAAAAACCGACACCAGTGTGTAAAGGATATCACCATATGGGCTCAAGAATACTTCAGAAACCCACTGTCAGTAACTATAGTTCATCGCTACATTTGTAAGTGCAAGTTAAAACTCTATTATGCAAAGCGAAAACCATTTATCAACCCAGAACACAGCCGGCTTCGCTGGGCTCATCTAAAATGGACTGATGCAAAGTGGAAAAAGTGTTTTGTGATCTGAGGAGTCTATATTTCAAATTGTTTTTGGAAACTATGGACGTCGTTTCCTCCGGACCAAAGAGGAAAAGAACCATCCGGACTGTTATAGGCACAGAGTTCAAATGCCAGCATCTGTGATGGTATGGGGGTGTATTAGTGCCCAATGCATGGGTAACTTACACATCTGTGAAGGCACCATTAATGCCGAAAGGTACATACTGGTTTTGGAGCAACGTCTTTTTCATAAACGGTGGCAAATCATTGTATTCTGTTTTTATTTACAATTTACATAACGTGCCAACTTCACTGTTTTTGGGTTTTGTAATAACGTATTGTTGATAGTCAATCATGTTATGTATTAATATTTTAGACTCTATCATAAATCCCCTAAAACAGCACACCTTTAAGATGTAACATGTCTTCTACAAATAAAAACACAATTTTAGATAAAAATATTGTGTAGAAACAATAAATCGTAATAATAAACTGTACTACAAACAATTACAGTAGTTTTTTTTTTAATCAGGTAATGTAATATTGATAAACAGAATTTACCTTAGAGAGTGGACTTCTGCAGTATCACCTTCCAGCAGCTTCTGCGTCATACACACCATCAGCAGCGTTTCCATATTTTAAAGCCCTACTGAAATGAGATTTTCTTATTTAAACGGGGATAGCAGATCCATTCTATGTGTCATACTTGATCATTTCGAGATATTGCCATATTTTTGCTGAAAGGATTTAGTAGAGAACATCCACGATAAAGTTCGCAACTTTCGGTGCTAAGACAAAAGCCCTGCCTCTACCGGAAGTCGCAGACGATGACGTCACAAGTGTGGGGGCTCCTCACATATTCACTTTGATTTTAATGGGAGCCTCCAACAAAAAGGGCTATTCGGACTGAGAAAACGGCAATTCCCCCATTAATTTGAGCGAGGATGAAAGCTTCGTGTTTGAGGATATTGATAGCGACAGACTAGTTAAAAAAAAAAAAAACGCGATTGCATTGGGACGGATTCCGATGTTTTTACACACATTTAGTAGGATAATTCTGGGAAATCCCTTATCTTTCCATTGTGTTGCTAGTGTTTTAGTGAGTTAAATATTACCTGATAGTCGGAAGGGTGTGTCTCAGGGGAGTCGACGGCAGCTATGGGCGGCACAAGCTCAGCTTTTCTCCGGTAAGAAGCGACTTTTTAACCACAATTTTCTCACCGAAACCTGCTGGTTGACATTCTGTCGTGTTTCATGTTCACTTGACCGCGCTCTGATCCATAGTAAATTTTCACCTCCAGGAATTTTAAACAAGGAATCACCGTGTGTTTGTGTGGCTAAAGGCTAAAGCTTCCTAACTCCATCTTGCTACTTTGACTTCTCCAATATTAATTGAACAAATTGCAAAAGATTCAACCACACAAAATACTGTGTAATAATCCCGTTAAAGCATACGACTTTTAGCTGTGTGTGTGCGTAGCGCTCATACTTCCTAAAAACCCGTGACGTCTTGCATACACGTCATCATTACACGACGTTTTCAAGACGAAACTCCCGGGAAATTTAAAATTGTAATTTAGTAAACTAAAAAGGCTGTATTGGCATGTGTTGCAATGTTAATATTTCATCATTGATATATAAACCATCAGACTGCGTGGTGGGTAGTAGTGGGTTTCAGTAGGCCTTTAAGGCTAATGTCAGCCGTTCGATTTTATTTTAACGTCCCTGATGGGCGTTAGACACATTCTGTTTCAGTATGGTGAATACTCGTAGTGATAC